>NC_068994.1:4043506-4051006 GCF_001194135.2 Octopus bimaculoides | reverse complement strand
TTGTAGTGGTAGTAATAGTAGTATAACTGCTTTATTGGTGAAATGCTTAGTAGCATGTTGTTCATTGCTATGTTCTGAGTTCAAATTCTGACATGTCAACTTAGCTTTTCATCCTTTTGGGGCTGATCTAATCGAATATCGCTCTCCCCAAATTTCAGATCTTCTGCCTATAGTAGAAAGGATTGTTGTTATTATTATTATTATTATTATTATTATTATTATTATTACTACTAAGGTGGCAAGTTGTGCTAATGAATCTGTCATTTCAACAACAACGACAAAGATAATAATCCTTTCTATTACAGGCACAAGGCCTGAAATTTTGCAAGGAGGGGACTCGTTGATTACAGCAACCCCAGGGCTCAATTCGTACTTTTTTTCATCAATCCTCAAGGGATGAAAGGCTAAGTCAACCTCGGCAGAATTTGAACTTCAGAATGTAGAGACAGACTAAAATGCTTGGCAGCATTTTGTCCAGCCTGCTAACAAATCTGCCAGCTCACCACCATAATAATAATAATAATAATAATAATAATAGTAATAATCATCTTATTCTCAAATGCAGGATAATGTTAATAAAATAGCATAAACAGGATAAATTACCTGTATTCTTGCAGAAAACTGTGTCAGCAGCCAGCCATGAGACTCGAACTCACATCTCTGTGATTACACATTGCAGTGCTTTACCTTTAAGCTAAACTGACCACATGTTCATCTTATATTATTAACATTATCCTGCATTTGAGAATAAAATTATTTCCTTATCTTTCAATACATCTCAACGCTTCTATAGCAAACTTTGTTGGCTTTCATCGTAATTTGAATAATAATAATAATAATTATTATTATTATTATTATTATTATTAAGGTGGTGAGCTGGCAAAGTCTTTAGTGCATCGGCCAAAATCCTAAGCTGTATTTTGGCCATGCTACATTCTTGAGTTCAAATTCCGCCGAGGTCGGCTTTGCCTTTCATCTTTTTGGAGTTGATTAAATAAGTACCAGTTATGCACTGGGGATCGATGTAATCGACTTAATCGCCTCCCCCAAGCTGCCCCCGTGGCAGAAATTTGAAATCATTGTTATTATAAGAGCAGTATTTGTGTGTTGGTGGTTTAACCAAAAACAGCAAGAATTATGATTTATTGTTCCTTTGCTTCTTTCAGTCATTGGACAGTGGCCATGCTGAAACACTGCCTTGTAAGGTTAGTTGAACAAATCAATGCTCCCATACTTCTATTAAATCTGGTACTTATACTCTCAGTTTCTCTTTGCTGAACTGCTAAGTTACAAGAACGGAAACAAACCAACACCAGTTGTCAAATGGTGGGGTAACATACACAGACACACACATAAACTAATGTACACATGTGTATGTGTGTGTGTATATATATATATATATATATATATATATATACGATGGGATTCCATACAGTTTCCGTCAGGCAAGTTCACCCAGAAGGCTTTGGTTAGCCCAGGATTTTGATAGAAGACACTTGCCCATGGTGCCACACAGTGGGACTGAACCGAAGACTGTATGGTTGCAAAGTAAACTCAACCGACCACACAGCCATGCCTACGCCTATGTCTTTGACACTTTCTGGAATTAAAAAAAATTTTGTTTTTTATTTCTTTTTTTTTTTTAACTTCACCGAGTCGTGAGTTCAACTGGCACCAAGTGAAAACTTTCCTTTTTGTCCTTCCTGGGGAAATGAAATATTGTAAAATGTAACTGTAAATGGAAATTAATAAAAAACAAAACAAAACAAATGTCATTTTTTGAGTTAATTATGAAATTTCATGTTTGTATTAAATTTAAGGAATATCTCAAACTGTTGTTGGTGTTGTTGTTTTTGCTGTTGTTTGGCCCCCTGATCAGCTCCGACAGTTTGCTTCGAGGCCTGTGATGCATTGTGGGTAATAAAATACAATATGCTGAACATTTCCGATTTTTAAATTACGAATTAAAAGCATCTCTAGTAATGTCTAACATTATCAGTCACACATACACAGTGTATGCGTTTGTTTATATGCCAAATTTGCTGCGGGATAGCGTTTGGGGAAAGCTCCAAGGTCATTTGGGGAGATTTCCCTGGACGCTATCCACAGCAAATGGGGATATAAACAAAACATATGCATGATGTTTGTAGGACTGATAATGCTCACATTATTGATTGTATTAACAGTATTTAAAAGAATAAATGTTGGATGTCTGAGTGACGTGATACATGAATTGTTGGTGGTTAATATTAACTTGTTAGGGTCCAGGCTCAAATAAGAATGAGTTGGAGAAACTTCTGGGAGCTGTTATTACCTCTGCTGGCAAGAAAGGTGTTTCTCTCTCTCGGTGCCGCCAGACTGGCTCCTGTGCAGGTAGCACGTAAAAATACACCATTTTGAGCGTGGTTGTTGCCAGTACCGCCTGACCTGCCCTCGTGGATCGAACTCAGGACCTTACAACTATGAGTCAGATATCTTAACCACTGAGTCACACACCTTCACCCCTGGAATCAGATTGTAGGATACATTTTATGTACTTAGGCTTCATCAGCTCCAGACACTGAGTCTGCTGCTCATTAAAAACTGTCCAGTCTTGTATGTATTTAAACAGCAAATAATAAATTTGCTGTTGTGTGCAAAGCTTTGTTAAGCAGAAATTAATTAACGAGAGGCATCTAAACAGCATTGAAGGAAATATTGGTGTATACATTTATATTAAACATGTTCATAGACACTAAAATATGGAAGACCTCCAACATTTAGAAAGTAAAAGTCATTGATATTAAAGCGAAAATGGTAGTCAACAGTTCAAAGTCTTCTCAATGGCAGTCGGACAAGGTGGATATACAACAGCAAGGAGAAACTAGTGGATGTCGTCCATCAAAGATGTTTGAGCTGTGTCCTTCATATGAGAGATATATTTGGTGATGAGATCACCTGTTTAGAAATATTTGTTAGAAATGGACTGGAGAAAGTAATGGTACTTCTTCTATTGGTCTCTTTTGCCAAACCGCTAGGTTGCGGAGACTTAAATTCACCAACACTGATTGTTAAGCAGTCTTGGGGGACAAACACAGATACAAAGACACACACACACACACATACTAGAGAGGCTTCTTTCAGTTTCTACCTACCAAATCCACAGACAAGGCTATAATGAAAGACATTTTCCAAGCATTTTGTACCAGAGAAGGAACAAAAAATAATTCACCTTTCCAGCGCCAGGTTCTTCCTTACAATTCATCACACATGCACACGCACACACACGCGTGTTTATTGGAAACAGGTTTCATCCTTTCAACTCTTCACTTGTGAACAATCCAGAATATGAAATTCACAAAAGTGATCCTAAAGCTTCAATTTCCTCTAAATATTGAACAATTCTTCCTTTTTGCTGTGAATACATTTTTTCTTATGCTTGTATGCAGCTACATGCAGTAATCACCCCTATCTCTCTCTCTCTCTATATATATATATACATATATAGAACATATATATATTCATCCACATACACAAATATATATGTGCGTCTATTTATCTCTCTGTCTGTCTCTCTCTTTTTATAGCAAGTGGTATTTTAACACCCTATTGAATTTTGTTTATATATATATATGTGTGTGTGTGTATATAATGTTGACATGCACTGCAGACATTCACTCATTATCTCCCCTATACATATATATATATCGTATCATATGATATTGTTGAACAGTTTTATTTATGAGGTCACTGTTGTCTCCCATTTTCAGCATCAAAATGTTTTATTACACACGACCGCGCACACACGCACATACACTCTTTCTTTCTCTCTTTATGTATATTTCTTGTCTTACTCCCTCTCTCTCTTAACTACTCTCCATTTCTGTTTATCTCTCTCTCTCTATCTATCTATCTATCTATCTATTTCTGAATATTTTTCACATTTTCTGCTTTTTCAAAATAAACAACATATTTTCTTTCTCACACCAACGCATTTGTTTTGTCATTTTTTTGTGTCTTCTTGTTCTGTCTGTTGTTTTATTGTTCTTTTCTTTCTTTTCATTCATATGTACATAGATATGCATGTGTCTGCCCCTGTGTGTGTATGTGTATCTATGTTTATATGTGTGTGTGTATATATATATATATATATAAATCATATATGGTGCCACAGAGTGGGACTGAACCAAAAACCATGTAGTTGGGAAGAAATCTTCTTACTACACAGTCATGGCAGTGTTTACTCTACTGAGTTTTTAATCCCAATGAAGGGGTTTTCTCTCAGACAAAGACCACAACATCGTTCCTTTCTGTGGTGTATATACATTTAATATGATACACAGATGTCTATTGTATTACCGATTCATACTGTGTTGCGCATTATGTGTGTGTGTGTGCATCGAAATGAAATGAATATTTTGCATCATTATTATACAACGATGCACGTAACGTGTAAGGAAATATTTCTTTCAACTCTAAGCAGAAAACCTGAAATTTTAGGTTAGTGGGGGGACTGGTTGATTAAGGTATGCATGGGTGACCAGCCTCCCTTCTCCACACTACTAATGTGTGCATAGTAGAAGACACTTGTCGAAGGTGGTGAGTAGAGGGGCCGAACCCCAAATCACACAGTTGAAAAGTTAACTCCTTTACTACACATTCATGTCTGCATTTTATTTTGTCTTTGAATTATTTCCAGGCTCCTGTTTAGCTAATATCTACATCTCTCTTAGACTTTTGTAAACATTTAAGAGTCTCCTTCACGATTATGGTCTCAAATATGCTGAATCCTTCGGATGTGTAGATTAAAAAAAAAAAAGTGTGTGCATCTCAAAACCATTCGTCTATGTAGCATAAAATGGATCTTGGAGACCAAGTGGGCTGACTGAGTCATAAACAATGATAGCCTGTCTTACATACACATTACTCCTCCTTCCCCCCTCCTACTGCAACAACACCACCTTTGCTAGTTGAGTCACAAACAACATATCAGATTGTAATTTCTCAAAAGCCCTTCGGTATGGGTTCCTGGACCCCAGCAAAAGAAGACATGATCATTTCAAAGATATCTATTAGAGAGATATGAAGTCTCTTTGCATGAATGTCGAAAGGTGGCAGGACATTGTTGATAATCACTCGCACAGGAGATTTATTGGAACAAGCGAAGAGTTTAAAAAGACTGAAGGAGAGTTTGAGGTTTACTGGTGAAGAAAAGCAGTCATAGATAAAAGAAAGTACCAGGACAAGACCGGAGGACAGAGCCATCAATTGCAGTCACGGCAGATAGGCCTATCACTAAGAGGACCAAAGCATGACCTTTCAGGTGTAAATCCATGGGCTCACAAGTGTAAAGTATGTCTCCAATACATTGGTTAACATACAGCCTAAGGTTTTAAAATGAAAGTAAATTAACCGGAAGTGACATCCCATAATTCCATGAAATAAATATGTTCATGAAAACGATTTATATCACATACTATGTACAGAACATATTTAATTTTTGCATAGTTTATGTAAGAAAACCAACGACATATATGCTGGATATAGCACCACAGCTACTATTTCTGTAATACTTAACATATCACTAGAATGTAATTTATATAAGGGTTTCTGTGGGCGGTGGACGAGGCAGTTTTGTTAATAAAATTAAAGGATTTCACCAATTCGCTTCAGGAAACCATGGGTTGTCCCATTCGTCACTTCCGGCGAATTGCTATATTTTTTTAAACCCCTAAACTGCATATTGAGCAGAATAAGTACTGAGGGAGATTTTAACCGATTAAAATCTTTCAAGTTCGTGTCTCAAAGCAGCTGCAGTCCAATATGTGCACCAAATAAAAGAATTTCAGAAGTATTCTTAAAACCCTCTTTTCTTCAATGCCACAGGTTCAGAATTCAGCTTGAATAAATAACAGTTATTTGGTGAAAACTGTTAGACTATTAAGTGTATCAATATTCTTTGAGTCCACTGTAAATCTCAGCAAATAAAACCAGTTTCATGTCAGCCTCTGTACTCGCTCAGAAATGGTCAACCGTTTTACAAAAACTGCTACATTTGAAAACTCCCTCGTCTCAACCGTTATTTCAATCTTTCCTTCTAGTAGCTTCCACCTCCCAATAACGTCTACATTCATTCGCCCACCCGTAAGTTACCCTTTCTAGGCAGACAAACACGTATTCCTTCGTCTCTTAACTTAGCAACACGCTACCATCTTCCTCCCGCCCTCGCCCTTTTCCCAGTTTTCTACAGTCGTTTGTCTGCCCTACTTCTTCAAACACTCACACAAGCTCCTTTCTCCCTTTCCTACAACTTCAAAACTGCAATACACACAAACGTGTGTGTGTGCGCGCGCGCCTTCACTTTATGAGTCTTACATGCACTGGTTACACTCATCAATTTCCCCCTTTTTAAATACATATCTACAAAAGCAAAAGATATATATATCTATAGAGAGAGAGAGAGAGATGGATAAGTAATTCATTTAGCATTATATACATATATGTATATAATATACGCACACATACTACAGGTCTGCATATAATATCTACACACACACATTTGTATACCTCATATCTCACACACACACATTACTGATACCATTCGTCCTGACATATTTATCTCCCTTTGTGCTGTTGACGTTGCTTCCTTCAAACAGGATGTTTTCTTTTATCAGCCCAGCTTTCGGATGTCCGTCCATAGACTTCACTCACTCACTGCTGCTGTTAGAATTCGAGTGCACACTCTTCTACCCCAATTACAGTAGGGCATTAAGCTAACACACATTTATTTTTTACATATACACGTTTATTTATTTATATATATATATATGATTATATATATATATATATATATATATAAAATCATATTCGGACACAAAAAAAAAAAAATATATATGTACGTGCGTGCCAAATTGCACTGAGACATCGAACAGGAACTAATATGAAAGAGTTCCTTGTAAAGGGGAGATAAAAACCGAGGGGAGAGGAGAGATCCTTCAATTTTGCAGATTTTAAAAAATTTTAAATAAATTCTATATTTTGAATTAAAGTAACTGATAAATATGAGAAGTTTTATCCCATCTTTATTATACCTTGTATTGAAATATACACACACGTGTGTATGGAAACACACCTGTAATTGGGTAACCCTGCAACGGACTGGAGTTCCGTTCCGGGTGAAGGTTGGCCCACCCGCCGAGCCACTGGGGCGGTATCATTCGGAAGCTAGAATATGAAGTATGAAGAAGCGTATTGTAACCAGCGGTGTGAAACAACATCCGATAACCTAGTCGATAGACATACACGTTTAATGTTGATAAAATAGTTTTTATTTTCGGGGAGCCCTTGTAAGTGAAGGCGAAACTAGTTCACTCTCCAGAAAGCGTTTTCCCGAGAGAGAGAAAAGAAGGTGCTATGTAACCCAAATGATAAACCGGTCTAATATCTTTAAGCAAAGTCCATGACTGGGAAAGGCATATCGCTACGTAAAATTGATTAAATATCTATTTTCACTACAAACGC
>NC_068994.1:4033880-4043353 GCF_001194135.2 Octopus bimaculoides | reverse complement strand
TGATAATTATTTTATCGACACCCAAAGGATGAAGGGCAAAGTTGTCCTCGGCGAAATTCGAACGCGGGCCATAACCCAAATTTACTTCATGATTTCAAAACCCCAGCTGAGTTTTCTCTAAATCCCACCATCCCTACATCTCATATATGCATTCTCATCAATTTGAAGGGAAACACCAACATCGCAAATTTGAATTGGATTTTTAATAAAATATTCTATAATTCTGGACGTTGGGGTAGCTTGCCCTGTGTACGCCTAATAATACGGGAGATCGATGGCATAGCAGATAATTTGCCTCGGAAAAACCTGTCGGTTCGCAATGACATATTTTTTCGATAAGCTTTTATATTACACTTCCATACGTATCCATCTGCCGGCTACGTATCTCCAGATCCTTACCACATGTCCTATGTGAAGAAGGGTTATACATCTTAAGGAAAGCAATAGCATCCATTCTATTTGTTGTTAATCGTTCTCTTGTCTGAGTAATTAAAAGCCGTGTTGTACATGCATTAATTATGAATGTAATTGCAAAATATCAGCTACGAGGATAAGAGAGACTAGATAGTCTAGGCGTAGACAGCAACAACCTGTCATGCTTTATTTTGAGAGAATTTCTCCTGGAAACACCGGAAATGATTGAAGAGTGAAGAATAGAGAGTTCTTATTGCAGGGGAGATGACAACCTAGGGGAATCCAAAAAATCTCCCTCACTAAAGATTTTATTTTTGAAAAAAAGAATTTTTTGGTTGAATTATTTATTTAAGAAAAAAGGTTAATGGTTTAACATTATAAAAAGAAACCAGTTTGAGATAAAGATGAGATAAGTTTAATGCCTTTATTTTACATCACGCATCGAATCACACACACACATACACACACACGCATAGATATACGTGCATGAGTGTGTGTATATAAATATATATATATACATGTCTTAAGTAATACTGTTGTCGTATTGAGAAAATATGTGGAAAAAATAGAAGAAAAGGAGAGGAGAAAACCCCAGAGAGAGACCAAAAACGAGGGTGACAAACAATAACAACCACATCAACGGTGATCATTATATTGATGATGGTGATGGCGGTGGTGGAGGAAGTAATAATAATGAAATAAATAAATAAAAGAGAAAGAGAGAAAGAAAGAATAAATAAATGAATTTGAAAGGAAGCGAGGATCGAACCTGGTTTTCGGCAGCAAAGAAGAGAAAACCCAAGGTGGTTGTTTGAATAATGTCACCCGGTAGGTTTTCCTTTGTGGGTGTGTAAAGTAAATCGAAGTGTGAAAGAAGAAGAAGAAGAAGAAGGGTGAGAAGACAGAAGAAAGAAAGAAAGAAACGGCGACAGACATTCGGCGGCCTTTTTTCTTCTTCTTCCCCCATTTCTCTCTCTGTCTCGGGGAATATGGATTTTCTCAAGGTAAGATCTGAAGGGATTTCTTCGTTTCATAAATATATATCATCCTCCTTCGTATGCGTTAATCCGTCCATTTCTTGTGATTCCTTTTTTTGTTTTATTATCCACTCTGCAAATGGAATTATATTCTGATGCTTTAATTTCAGACAACGTGTACGTGTGTATATGATGTATATTTAGTATGTGTATATATATATATATATATACAAAGAATATAGATACGATCCGTGTGTGTATATATATAATATATATATATATATACGCGGTAATATTTTTATTATTACTATTTAAATTATATATACATATATGATGTGTATGTATATAAATGATATGTGTATATATAAATATATATATATATATAATGAATATATGCATATATGTGTGCGTATAAATATATATTTATATATAATGTGTGTATATATGTATATATATACAAGCTTATATATGTATATAAGTATATATATATATATATATATATATATATATATATATATATATATATATATATGTGTGTGTGTGTGTGTGTGTATAATATGTGTATGTGGGTGGAGTGTTTTTGCTTCGTTTTATGGTGTGCAGTGGAGAAGCAGGAGAACAACGAACGGGGGTTCAATCTCTATGGCAAGAAGCTATACAAACATTTCTCTTCCCACTTGCCAGTGTTGTTTAGTTGTGTTCGTGGCCCGGTTGGGAAACGGCTTGGAACATTACTTATTCCAAAACTTACCATCTCAAACACCGAAATTATGTTGATTTTATTTATTTTCCTATTATCGATCAGTAAACAATTATATTGATGACTTATTTGCTCAAATCAGGTCGCCGTTTAGTATCAATAGATCTCTACTAAATGACTCTTTACTTCATGTGTATATATGTGTGTATATAATACACATTAGAATGGCCTTATCTAATTTTTATCTAATATGCATGTATCTGTATATATAATATACATGTATGCGTATATATCTTTATATAATACGTATATATATGTGTATATATGTATATATTTATACGTGTGTATATTATATGATGGTTTTAATTGAGGGTCAAAATGATGGAGGGAAGAGAGATACATAGAGACATTTCACGTTTGATATTTATATATACGCACGCACACACGATGCGTGTATAATTTTATTTATGTCTTATTCTGCAAAACTTTTAGCTTTGATTAAAAACCGTTTCTTTACTCAACTGTTTCTCAACTCAACAAACTAAAACACTTTAAAATACACACATACAAATACATACACATAATTATATATATATATATATATACATATATATATATATGATTATGTGTATGTATGTATGTATAAGACCGGCTCTTGGTGAAAGTGTCTTTCTAGTAGTTTGGTCTCAGTCGTTGATGCCTGTGTCTTGTCACTACTTGGAGGAGGGTGTCTGTTTACATTGCTCTAACGGACACGATCCAAGTTTGAATTCATCATCACCAAACACTGCTTCAAGTCAAACAGAAAAAATATGTCTGTTGTCTTCTACATTCACACAACAACACAAACTACACAAACTTATTCATCAATATACAATAGCCTACATGTAGATATCTCTCTATCCATCTATCTTTGTCTATCTATCTATCTATCTATCTATCTATCTGTCTGTCTCTCTCTCTCTATATATATATAGACTATCTATCCATGAAGATAGGAGTTCTATATGCATGAAATATATATTTCTATATTAGCGGTGCCGCTCATTCACACACCTGTACATGGTAGCTCCTACACGACTCCTAACAAAGCCTGTTTAATCTGGGCTTGAAATGGAAGATTAAATTGTTTAAATACACCCTTTTGTGATGCATCTATTCAGTGCCAAACCGCGTAGACCGCCCTATACAAAACTGGGCCTGTCTTAGAGACATATCTATTTTCAGACAGCACTCAACGAACCCTGGAGAGGTGTGTATATATATTTATATATATACATTTCCCCACACACATTTATACATACATACATATATACGTTTATATATTTACTTATACATACATGTGTGTATATACACACATGTATATACATATATACCTATACGTTTATATATTTACCTACATATATTTGCATGTGTATATATATATTATAGGCATATATACATACATAATGGCTAATAGTATTACACTGGTGTAAAATATAATTAAGCAGAAGCAAGTACTCAATATTATCAGACAGAGTGGAATTCTTGCCTGAAGATCGGTAATGAGAGACTCCGAGTACCGAGTGACTCGAGACTTGGCTTTGAATATCTATCTATCTACCTATCCATTTATCTATCTACCTATCTAATTAGATAGATAGAGTTAAGATAGAAGCTAATCCTTTTTATAGGACTGCTGGACTTTATATTCCTATTTACAATGAGAAAGACGTGCCAAGTTCTTTGAAATGACTGATGTGAGCCATCTGTTCCTATTGAAGAAGTCGGCCTTTGTGGCGAAATCTGATAAACAAATGTCGACTTTTATGTTTTGAATTTTCTCCAGATTTCCCTCTCTCAGACGTTGTCTGTCCTGCCGGCATTACAACACCTCCAGAAATAATATCATGTCGGATGTTCTTTCAGTGTCGACTATACACCTTTAACATGCTTACTTTAGAGATGGATGACAAAGCTGAAAGGTTTGAATATTAGGGGCCATGGAACAGTACTGCTACTAGACAGGATGTAGTAGCTAGTTTTGGGTGTTAGGATTCTGGTTTCAAGCCTGATCGGTGTCGATTTTATTCTTTACCTACTTCGTCGCTGAAATAGACAATAATAATAAAGCAAGTTTAGTCTGGCCTTTCATTCATTATTAAGGGAAGACTCTGCATGGTTGCTCGGCCTGTTAGAAATAGCAGCTGAATCTTTTTCAAATCACATTCTACTAAAAATAGGAGACATCTATTTAGGGTTAATATTGTCTAATATAGTGTTAGATACATTACACCTGGAAAAAAAAATCACGAAAGGCTGGATGATCATAGCTTGGGCGTCGTTGGCATCCTCTATCAAGGCTGACCTGGGGCTAAGCAACATCTACAAAAATATTTTTGCTAAAAGAAACGTTTATTGTTTTTCACTTTAGTATTACATGTATACTTTCTATGTGCATATACATACATTCATCTATCTGTCTATCGTGTATATGTATCGCGTATATATATATAATGTGTGTGTAAAAACAACGGAACATTTGAGATAAGTGAACCTTGTGTCAGTTTCTCGTTAGACTATAATTGTGACACAGTTTCGAACCCGTGTTTGAACCGATTTGTCCATGGGTTGTCGAGGGAAGTATAATTCCCGGTCCGTTCCCTTTCCCCTGTAATTCAGGGCAAGTTTCTTGTCCGTTTAAAGCCAGAAATTATTAATGTATATAATAATATAATGCAGCTTAATGGCGCCAATTATTGCCATAGGCGCCAGACAAACCTCGTCGTTGTTTACAAAAGCTGGACCGGCTGGAAGGAAAAAAAAAATAGCTATGAAAATAACCACTAAATAGTTTATTCATATTCTTGACCCCATTTAAAAAAAATTTTCTTTCAAGCATTTCACATTAAAGAATTAAGATAAAAGAGAAGATATGAAATGATAGGGAAATATTTATTTGAAATCTCAGCAACACAATTTCCCCTCCTCTATCCCTCCGTACTTTGTGTCTGGCTTTATCCAGCATTGATCCAATATTCTTACAATGGCTAAGCCACACACACAACTCTCGCTTCGCCGCCAAAATAAATCTGTTTTAATTGAAGCCAACATCCCACATCTCACCCACTTTCTTTCCCCAACCATTAACCGACTCCCCCGTAGTTTTAGTTTCGCCTTCCATGTCGGAAATTGCTCTACTTAAGACCAATAAATGAAATTCTTCATTCATTCGAACTAATCGTCATCTTTATTATAATATTAATACTATCATTTATTGTTTTGTTACGACAGTAGTCCCGAGTCCAGATAATCTCTTACGTCACTGATGCCCTTGAAAAAGAAAAAAAAAGGCATGAACGTTTTCATAGAATCTCGAGTCTTTTATTATTTATTATTATCCTCTCTATACAGCATAGTGCTGCCATACTGGAGCTTCGCCTTTCTGAGTCCAAATCCCGCTGAAGTCAGCTTTGCCCTGCTCCATCCTTCCGCGGTCGATCGAATCAGAAGTGGCTGGCAATGAGCTCGATTCTGTATTTCCAAGAGAAAAAAAAACAAAAAAAAAAACACGGTACATGTAAATGGAATAATTGTAAAAAGGGGACAGATTAATGCTTTTATTGGCATAATGATTAACGGACTAATTAGCAATGCCAGTACGATGTATGTCTGTGCGTGTGTATGTGTGTTTCCTATTGTTATCTATCGACCGTCCTTTCCTTCTCAACAATCTCAACAACACATACAAGTTGCTACGGCTGTTTTACGACAAGCGACCTTCTATCCCATTTTCGGTAAAACTCTTCAGTTTCAAATTCAAAAAAAAAATCGGTTACAATTGATTTATTTATTTATACCACATCTCAGGACATTTCCCCTTTCACCTGACACTTTTCTTGGGTCCTCTTCATAATAAATATTTAAAATCCTATTAAGGACATATATTTACGTGTGTGTATGTGTTTACACGTGTGTAGTTATATATATATATATATATATATATATATATATATCATATAATATGTATGTATATATAGTGTGGAGGACGCTAAAGCCAGCGTGGTAGAGAGATAGGAGTAATGCTGAGATAAATGTGAGCTTAAATTCTATCTCCTTCATCCAGGACAGGTGCCTTACGAGTATATACATAAAGCTTACTCGTGTTTCTGACTTTATACACACACACATACATACATACATACACACACGCAAACATGAAGTGCTCCGCTCTAGTTTGCTCTAACGTGTGTAAATTGTTTACGCGTGTTTCTGTTGATGATTGTGCAAAATCCATGATCAAAGACCGGGACGGCCGCAATGATATCATCGTCATTCTAGGAGGTAGGTCGGACTACGCTATCTAAAACACCCTTCTTTAAGACGTCAGGGAGTGGTGGTTTGGCTGGTATTTCTAACTGGCTGAATGATGGTGCTTGTGTTTGTTCGTGTGAATGATTGCTTGTGATTGTGTGTACTCCGTTAATCTAATGTGAGTGATCGTTTATTTCCTTAATATGTTTCGTTGGCTGTTTTTGTTTAGTGTTTGTTTACTCTTGTGTCACTGTAACTTGGCAGCGTCACCCGGGAACTATAACTCTTTTGATAGAATCAGTGTATTGATTTTTCCCCCTCATCGACACA
The DNA here is from genome assembly GCF_001194135.2 of Octopus bimaculoides. Classification (NCBI taxonomy): domain Eukaryota; kingdom Metazoa; phylum Mollusca; class Cephalopoda; order Octopoda; family Octopodidae; genus Octopus; species Octopus bimaculoides. The sequence goes on along the minus strand of NC_068994.1, from coordinate 4,036,639 downwards.
ACACCACAAATATGTAGAAAAGGCGTATAAAGTGGACTAAAGCCCCCCCCCCTCTCACAGTGGCTGCAAAAAATACTGGATTACGGTACGATTCGAACTCCATCAAACAGTACAAAATATATTTATTAACTCTGTATACCTGTTAGAAATAACATCCAAAATCTCTTCAGGTCACTCCCTACCAAGGAAAAAAAATGATGAGATATACATAGGATAATGTAGTCCTAGATACACTATGTTTGAACTGACGGAGCAGTTCAGACATAGTGACATCGACGGAGCAGTCATGGCTGGATTATAGGTCTGCTTAATCAGGTTTTTTAACCCGAGGTTCAATAACCACCGTATCTGCTACTTTCCTGTCATGGCTGTCACTCGCAAGCAAGCTTGACCTGGTGACAAGTGTCAGGCTTCCGTTAATTGTTTGAGGACCCATGTAGTCTCTAGCTGACGTAGACCCACTCACCCCTATCCCCTTATTCGGCAGGGGGCATCCAGGATGTTGCAGTTGGATGGAGGAACATCTGAACTAACACTTGTTTACAGCCGAGTAGACTGAGCAGTTCAGAAAGCGAACTCGTGACCTTATCGTTTTGAGCCTAACACTCTAACCACTGGGCCACGAGCCTTCATTGTTCTTGAATGAATAAATGTATATTTACTGCTATTTCCATTGCCCCCTTGTGTCATTTCTAGATGAGTGGCTGGTAGTCATTTATAGCCGAGTAGGCTGAAGCAGTCCAGAAACTAAACCCGCGATCATATGGATTTGAGTGTAACTTGAGCCTTCATTGCTCTTGAATGAATTAGTGTATATTTACTGCTATTTCATTGCCCCTTGTTCTATTATTTCTAGATGGTGTGTTGGGGGGGGGGTTATTATTTTCTCTCCTGTTAACAAGGGGTTAAATGGTTGAATATATATCACAAGTTCCTGATTCTGAATCTCTCGTGACTCTGGGTTCAGCTGGGTGAAGTGAAGTTGGCTGGTGGGGTGGCCTCTGTTCTGAAGAGGCAGCGTTTTACTTGTAACTTATACCCACCCCCTCAGTTGTCCAGTGGCACACAGATTGTAGACACACAATAGTTGTAAGTTTAAAGTGATTGATTATTGATCTCTCAATTATAAGTTCAAACATTAGTACTGCAGCCATTGTACTGTGCCTTTGAACAAGGCACATAACTCTGGTCAATTCAGTTTGCTGGACTGACAATACAGGCTACATATATTCTTTTACTCTTTTACTTGTTCCAGTCATTTGACTGTGGCCATACTGGAGCACTGCCTTTAGTCGAGCAATTCGAGCCACAGAGTTTATTCTTTGTAAACCTAGTACTTATTCTATCATTCTCTTTTGCTGAACCGCTAGATTACGGGGACGTAAACACATCAGCATCGGTTGTCAAGTGATGTTGGTGGGGGGGACAAACATATACACACACATACATATATATACATATATACGACGGGCTTCTTCCACTTTCCGTCTACCAAATCCACTCACAAGGCTTTGGTCGGCCTGAGGCTATAGAAAACAAGGTGCCACGCAGTGGGACTGAACCTGGAACCGTGTGGTTGGTAAGCAAGCTATTTACCACACAGCCACTCCTACGCCTATTGTTTATTTTTATTTCTAAATCTTATGTCACTCTTTTTGAATATTGGTGCCATTGGTTTCCAGTGAATCAATCATGTGAACACTGCATTTTTAGTAGCGAAAGCAACAAGGGAGTGTCTGCAACAGAGTACCGAACAAATATCACAAGTGATTTCATGCAGATAGTAATGGTCTTCAGTTTTCTCATTGATGTTTATATCCTTCAGGTGCAGACATGGCTGTGTGGTTAAGAAGCCTGCTTTGCAACCATGTGCTTTCCGGTTCATATTCACACTGTACCAGTACCTTATGCAAGTGTCTTCTTCTACAGCCTCAGGCAGGCTAATTTGGATGTGAAAGTGTGTGTGTGGTTCAAAATTGTACAAAAAACAAGATGAAGGAACAACAGATAAGGCACATTAGTTTGATGTTCAGTTAAAATGGAAGGTTGTGAGGTTTCAAGCCTACACTCATCGACATTATATATATAATGTATATGTGGGCCTGATAAAGTTGGATGGTTTGACAGGAGCTACACCAGGTTCCATTGTCTGTTCTGCTTTTGTTTCTTCAGCTGGATGCCCTTTCCTAATGCCAACCACCTTACAGAGTGTACTGCTTTTCATGTGGCACCAGCACCGGCAGGGTCACCGAGTACCTTGCATGACAAAACCCCCTCAACTGGGAAGGGTGAGAGGAGAGAGTAGTGTTGAAGGGGTGTGGCTTTGTGCCAGTTGAGAGATTTAAGGCGTAGAGGGGACACCTATCGGTGTGTTGCTGTAGAGTAGATTCATGGATACCCCAGATGGAAATCAAAAGAGAATGAGTTGGAGGGTGAGATAAGGAGAGCAATAATGAAAGAGATGATGGCAAAACTGTGTAGTGAGAGAGAGAGAGAGAGATGATAGTGAAGATGTGTCTGGCTGTAAAAGATGTCTCACTCGTATAACTTGTCCAACCCCTTCTAACAATGACAATCATGCAAAGCCAAATGAAACAAATCAAATATGTATCATTTGAAATGTTTTCTTATGAATATTTACTGTAAAGGTTTGGCGTTAGGAAGGGCATCCAGCTGTAGAAACTCTGCCAAATCAGACTGGAGCCTGGTGTTGTCATCCAGTTTCACCAGTCCTCAGTCAAATCGTCCAACCCATGCTA
>NC_068994.1:4027753-4033870 GCF_001194135.2 Octopus bimaculoides | reverse complement strand
GACTGGAGCCTGGTGTTGTCATCCAGTTTCACCAGTCCTCAGTCAAATCGTCCAACCCATGCTAGCATGGAAAGCGGACGTTAAACGATGATGATGAGGATGATGATGATTGTTTTATCTTTAACCCTTTTAACGGACAGATTTCTTTGTCAAATGTTATTTAACTTATTTATTTACTGCTGATGTGGCCGATGACAGTACTGCCTGATTGGCACTTGTGCCAGTGGAACGTTAAAAGCACATCCGAGCGTAGGGTGTAACCAGCCCACTTATGAGTACCCCTCATTCATTGGACAAAGAGCTTTGCTTGCGAACACCTATTGAGGCAAGTGTAAACAAATCAAAATCAGTACTTAGAAAATTACTATTTTTCAATCTCACAACGAGAGATATTCAGCAACAGTACTTTGGAGTAAAGACTGTTTGCCAACATAACATGGCAGTCCCAGTTTAGGACGAATGTTGCTGTAATTTAGCCCCAGGAGACATCGTCTCCAGCTGGCTATATGACACGATCTGTGTCCTTATTCCCTTGTTTGAAAATATAAGGTCACAGATCGTGTCATACAGCCAGCTGGAGACTATGTCTCCTGGGGCTAAATTACAGCAACATTAGTCCTAAACCAGGACTGCCATGTTATGTTGGCAAACAGTCTTTACTCCAAAGTACTGTTTCCATAAAGTCACATCCACTGCTGGCATTTTCTACGGCACTCAACTGCAGGCTCTCACCTTGGAGAAATGCAGTGAAAACCCCTGTTGCTGTGCTTCACATCAGCGCAGCTTTTGGTTGTGTTCGCAAGCAATTTATGCATTATTGATTGTTGTCAACTTGCAAATGTCTTATTGAAATTGCCTGCCTCTGGACCTCATTTGGCTTTCCTCTCTTAGAACTTTAGCTTCCTATCAGATTGCAACATGTGTTGATGGAGCAGGTCTTTCCGTCCCACTTGTTTCTATCAACTCTGGCATAAACCCTGGGCCCAGTTTTGTCCCCTCACTCTCTTCCTTGCTGTTACATCCAACAGCACCCACTCTTAATGCAGGGGACATGACCCTTTGTTCCTCTCATAACCTTCCTCAACAATTCTACAGCAGACACTACAATCCAAATTTGTGCTGATTCCATGAAGAGACATTTTGAAAGTATCCTCCTGGTGGCAAGGAACCAATCAGTTTTGTCCCTTTCAACAACAACACAAACCTAAATACTCCAGAGATTAGGCGTGGCTGTGCGCTAAGAAGTTTGCTTCCCAACCACATGGTTCCAGGTTCAGTCCCACTACTTGACACCTTGGGCAAGTGTCCTCTACTGTAGCCTTGGTCCAACAAAACTCTTGTGAATGGATTTGGGAGATGGAAACTGAAAGAAGCTCATTCTACATATATATGTCTGTGTGTGTGTGTATTATTTTATTATTTTACTCATTTCTGTCCTTTGACTGCAGCCATGCCGGAGCACTGTCCCCAGACGAACAAATCAACCCCAGGACTTATTCCCTGTAAGCCTAGTACTTATTCTATCAGTCTCTTTTGCCAAACTGCTAAGTTTGGGGGACATAAACACACCAGCATTGGTTGTCAAGCAATGGTGGGCAGGGGGACAAACACAAACACAAACATTTATATAACAGGCTTCTTTCAGTTTCCATCTACCAAATCCCCTCACAAGGCTTTGGTTCGCTCGACACTATAGTAGAAGACACTTGCCCAAGGTGCTGCGCAGTGGGACTGAACCTGGAACTATGTGGTTGTTAAGCAAGCTACTTAACACACATCCACTCCTGTACCTACATAGGTGGGGCATGGCTGTGGTAAGAAGTTTGCTTCTCGACCACAAGGTCCCGGGTTCAGTTCCACTGCTTGGCATCTTGGACAAGTGTCTTCTGCTATAGCCTCAGGCTGACCAAAGCCTTGTGAATGGATCTGGTAGATGGAAACCAGATGAAGCCTATTGCGTGTGTGTCTCACTACCACAGCTGGTGTTGGTGTGTTTACATCTGATAGAATAAGTGCTGGGCTGAAAAAGAATAAGTACTGGGGTCAGTTTGTTTGAAAATTCTTCAAAGCCCTTGGTTTTGTGTGGTGAAATGGGTGATTGTCACACATTCGTCTGTACACTGAGTCAGATGAAGTTCAGAATGGGAAGATGCTTGTGCATGTCTGTGTTGGTATCAAAGTAGAGTCTGAAGAATATTGATAAATCTGACTGACCTGAGGAAAGGAAAGTGCAATGTTTCCATCATTTGCCCCTCAATGGAGGATGAAGAAAGATAAAGATGTTGTTGGTCCTGGCTTTATACAATGAATACTGTTCCCAGATTATCTGGGGGATAATCCTGACTGATAGGATTATCCCCCAGATATAACTGACATCCTCCATACACACCACATCTCTCCACTGGTTGAGTTTTTCTCTCTCACCCTTTAGCATTTCAGATTCTTCTGTCAAAACTCAGGCTTATTTATTCACATTGCTTTGGATTTATCCTGCTTTCTCTTGTAATCTTGAGGTTTCGATGATGTGATTGTTTATGCTCAAAACGATATTCTTGGGCAGGTGTGAGAGGACCAGATTTGGCCAGTTTGAATTTAAAGTAAGCAGAATATTTTGGCCAGGTATGGCCAGTTTAAATGCTAAATGGTTATACCTTACATCTGATGCTTTTTTTTTTTTGACACCCAAATTTTTCTCTCAACGGGTAAGAGATAAATCTCCTCCTGAATAGGACGCCAGTCTGTTACAGGTAACATTCCTAACACCTAGATCAGTGGGACCATATGACCCTTGGGGATCCACATAAGGTTTTGTTTTACTCTCACAAAATATTTTAAGAATTTTTTTTTGTACAATTTCTAATAATATTTAATAATAAAACCATAACAGGATTTTTTAAACATCAAATGACTGAGGGTCCAGTAAAGTAAAATAAGAGTGAAAGGGGTACATAGAATAAAAATGGTTGAGAACCACTGAGTTAGATGAACTGAGGCAATGTAGACGATAGGGTTCTGTTGAGAAACATGGGATGAGATTTAAATTTTTCCTTTGGAGAAGACGTTGGGGGATTATGTAAGATTTCTGTGTGCTTTGGTGCTTATTGCTGTTGGCTCAATGAACTATGGATGTGTAGAATGAAGTGTTCTTTCCAGAAATGTGACAGGGATGGTGAGACAGAGAATGAGATGTCTCTCCATTTGCATAAGGTTCTGGGATATTACAGTTAAGATTTCCAGATGAACCAATATACTTCCAACATCCAGGGACATAGGTGGTTGTGTGGTTAAGAAACTTCACAGTCATGTGGTTTGGGGTTGAGTCCCACTGCGCGGCACATTAGACAAATGTCCTTTACTATAGTTCTGGGCCGACCAAAGTCTTGCGAATTTGGTAGATGGAAACTGAAAAAAGGGCTGAGAACCACTGAATTACATTAGTCACATCAATCTGGTGTTTCATCAATCTCCTAAGACATAAAATACAAACAAAAGGGGAGATAACTCGGTTGGACATAAATACCGCGAGGTATTTCTGGTTTTGTTTATCTTTTATTTTTAATGGCTGAATGAGGGGAGAATGGGGCAGTACCTGTGACCCCTTTTTTCAGGGTACCTGTAACTGGTGAGAGGAAAATATCCTCAGATTGGAGACCTAACTTGAATATTTATCAAAAACACACAGGGCCCAGTTAATTTAGGGGTCGAACTGGCTGACACTTTAACCCTTTTGTTACTGATTTCTGTTGAAATCGTTTGTTTGTCGTTATTGAGCTGGTGGTTAGATGGAAGGTTTTAATTTAGATTACTTGAGATCATTTTCGCATCAGAAAGAGCATCCATCCAGCCATAGAAACCATACCAAAACAGACAACTGGAGCCTGGTGCAGCTCTTTGGCTTGCCAGTTCCTGTCAAACCATCCAACCCATGCCAGCATGGAAAACAGACATCAATTGATGATGATGATGGTGATTAACCCTTTTGTTTCCCTATTTTTAAAAATAACTTTGCCGTTATTAAGCTGGTGTTTAGAACATAAATTGACATGAAGTTTTGATGGAAGGTTTTTATTGAGAATCACTTTGAAAGAATAAGTTTGTATCATAGAATGAAGCGCAGTCTTGGCAGGTTGGGATTAAAGGAGTTAGTTCTATCTCACAAATGGCCAATATAAACATACACACACATCCACATGAACCCCACACACATACACACATATGATAGGCTTCTAAAGAGTTTTCATTGACAATTACCTGAAAAACGAACAGTTCAAAAGCTCTGTCGAGGGACCCAGTCCACCAGGCTGGCAAATAGATATCGAGGGCAAAATAGCTTCTCTTCACTATTGACGTAACCTTCATAGTTGTCAGTTGTTCCACTAACTTCTACAGGTTTTGCATTGGTCCAGAAATAGCAGTCAAATCACACTAACCTTCTTGTTGCTATGTTTCTGTTGAAGTACAGTTTAACTTTTTAAAAAATGATTATTATGAACAGAAGCAGTTGATTCCTGCATGAACCCAAGCAAACACAAACCCTTTTGGCTTGCCCTCCCCTTTAGCATTCAGATTCTTCCTTATCCAGGGCTTCATCACTCTTCAAGGGAGAACCTTTCCCTGGACTCCTTCCACCTCTGCTTCTGGCCAGTCGTGGCCATGTAGGCCTCAGGTAGAGGGTGAGGTCATCTCACCATTTTATCTTTGGTCTGCCTCTTGATCTTGTCCATTTGTCTTGGTGTCCATTCCATCACCCTGATTGTCCCTCTGTTGTTCTCCAGACAAGTGATGTGGCCAGACCATTTATAATTTGTTCCCTTTGATGGCCCTTCAAGTGTTTTTTGTCAGGAATATGGTCGGGAAACAGTTAAAAACATTCTTTCTTGTTCCATTTATCTTTGAAGTTTATCCATTTCAGTCTCTTAGAGATAACATTTCTGTTGATATTCAAACTGAAAGAGCTGTGAAAGTAGCAGCTTTTGTGAACACCATATATGGAGTTTATTAAAATGTGTCTTTTTTTTTTTTTTTGCAGATCCCTAGAGACCCCTTCTTACCAATGTGCAATGCCAGGTGAATGAGAATCTTCTCCGTGTTCATTACTTTCTATCTGAGAGGAGTGGAAAAACCAAACCTTTTTTTTTTTTGAGAACCAACCAGACATCAGCTACTCTTCCCTCCAGTGTCAGTGAAGTACCAGTAATATAATTGGGCTACACAGCAAGTTGAAACCAAGACAGTTTTAAAGATTAAAGCATCAAGTGTCGGGGCAGAAGACAAGTCCTGAAGCCCCCAATTTCAAAGCAGGACAAGAACCAGAAGGTTCAACATTGCAACCGGTTTCTCCTGGATGAAGTCCACTCATTCTTCTCGTGTACATCACTTCCAACACCAAACCTCGCCATTGTTCTATATCTCTGTTTCTCGACTGTTTTACTCGAGGTCTTAAGGACATTCTTCACCCACACCCTTTCTGCACTCACCCAGTGAGCAAAAAAAAAAACAAAAGGGGACATTCGTTCATCTTTTAGCCACACTCTAAATGCAATCACTCAATGGACACTGCACTCTACTTGATAGACACACTCGGCATCTCAGGACACCTCTCACTCACCTGCTACGTACACTCTCCACTCCACTCTGATCACCTTTCACTCATTGAATATATTTTAATTGCTGTTTTAGTCCCCAACACTGGATGTTTTCTTTAGGGGCCATATCTGAACCCTAAATCAAAATGAACACACTTTCAAGTTAATATCTTCACATTATTCAAAATATTCCGCTCTCGTTTATTTCTCCAAAGGCCCACATCCTTCTATCTTCGCAAAAGTCAGCAATATGAGAAGCAGCAGCCTTTAAGAATTCTCTTCATTTCTTCATCACCAAATTTCACCAACAGTGACACTTCCCCATCACTATATATATATATATATATACATCAATATATACATATAGTTGTGTATATACTTTTATATACACTTGTTTTCACCGGAAATCAATTTCAGGAGTATATTTTTGCAATAAATTTGTGGAGGTCTTCTTTGAGCCCTGGACTCTGTCACAAGTACAGTCGTTACACTCTCACATACGTTACATGTCCAACACTTGTGACAAAAGAAA
>NC_068994.1:4025972-4027058 GCF_001194135.2 Octopus bimaculoides | reverse complement strand
GGTACTGCTAGCAGTGGTGGTGGTGGCAGTGGGTCACTTCCTCCAAATGCGAGAGTTATGGTCAGCATCAGCGGCAACAGAGCAACGCCCCTTGTCATGGTGAACAACACACCGGTCCCAGTGACCGAACCGGCCGACGCCGAGACTGACCAGGATGCAGAAGCCGACGAGGACGGCGACGACGATGGAGACGACGACTCCTCTTCCTCGGCCCCTTCTCCCATGTCTCCTGCACCACAACCGCCTCCACAAGCACCGCTGCCCCCACAGCCTGTCACGGCACCAGCCCCGGCTCGCTCTCGGAACACGACGGCATCGACCGCCGCTCGTTCACGGGCCCGTGCAGCTGCAGCTGCCGCGATCCCAAAGTCCGACAACTCCTCCAAGCCCTACCACTGCGACGTATGCAGCAAGCAGTTTGCTCGCCGCGGCACGCTACGCATCCACAAGAGCACTCACTCCGGAGAGAAACCATTCCACTGTGACATTTGCTCGAAACACTTCGGACAGAAGCATCACCTGAAAACACACAGACGAACTCACACCGGCGAGAAGCCGTTCCAGTGTGTCATCTGCAGCAAGCAGTTTGCTCGCAGTGACACACTGCTCAGGCACAAACGCATGCATAAGACTAGCGACAACTGATGAGAATGGTTCCTACACATCCATAAAAAACACACACAAAACACACGCTAACACACTCTCTCGCTCTACTTTTCTACTTTATGTATGTGTGTATCTATATCCTATGTATGTATATATATATAGATGTGTGCATGTATGCGTGTGTGTATCTGTTACCTTCTATATATATATATATATATATGTATTTACATATGTATATGTATGCACACATATACTCACATGCGCATATACATAATTATGCGTATATCTTCACCACACCTCCCATTTCTATATCTCTCCTATATATGTGTCCTTCACTCAGACAAACACCTCCATCACATCTCCACCCATCCCCGTTGTGCAGGGTTTTTCACACACACACACCCCCATCTCCAACCCCCCAATATCTTTTCCTTCTCCCCACCTCCTTACATAGTTGTTTTTTTTTTTCTTTTTTATTTT
>NC_068994.1:4021448-4025025 GCF_001194135.2 Octopus bimaculoides | reverse complement strand
AAAAAAAAAAAAATAATAATAATGATAATAATAATAATAATAATAATAATAAACACCTCATCTCTATAAAAAAATTTGATTTAAAACAGAAAATGAAATAACAATTATTATTATTATTATTGTTATTATTATCTAAAAATGAAATGCTTTTTTTTTCCCCCCAACAATGTTTTAAACTGTAAAATGTGGAGATTTGTTTCTAACGACAAACTAAAGACAATTAATTAAAGACAAAAGAAAAAAAAACAACTATCATCAACAAAAAAGAGAGGGGGGGGTTAATTAAAGTGAAACACAGGAATAACTGTGTTGTATTTTACTTTTCTGTTTTTTTGTTGTGTGTTTATTGTTGTTGTTGTCATTGTATCTCTTTTCTGTTTTGTTTCTTCCCATTCCTGGGATCTTCTAGAAAGAATCTAGCAGGACACACAGACAGACAAGGCGATGGACATTGGCTGAATTGTTAGAGCACCAGACATGGTGGGGGTCGATAAGTTATCAATGATTCCACGAAGGGGTCAATGATGTATGGAGTCTTGCTGACCCCTGAGTTAGAGACAGGAGTCAGATGATAACACTTTTCCTATTGTTTTAATATTTTAGCAGAGTGTGTCATGCAGAGTTATGTGCCTTGCATAGAGGCAGAGAGTCACTGTCATATTTGTTGTTGTTTAACCACAAGCCAACCTTGAGGCAGCAGACCTATGATCAAAAGCCTTCCAGCTGTGGTTATTCCTTTGATGTAGCCCTGTTTTTCTAAAGAGTTACAGCACGAGTGTTGAAGATTTAGCTGCTATTTCTAACAAACCAGGTGACCACATATTTACTCCCTCGTTGGTTCACTACAACAGCTGGGGTGGAGTAAAGTTTGAACTCCTGATCTTCTGGTCAGGAATTCAGCATCCTACCCATACATCTTGCTATGATGCACTATTTAGTAACGAAACAGTAAGAAACAAGAGATAACCATCTGGTATGTTTGCAACACAATGTGGTTTCAATCCCTGACCAAAGCCATTCCACTTTAGCCATATCTGTCCAAAATATTTTACCTGATTTATGTTCAGAAAGGCCAGATCTTGCCTCTCACACCTACCCTACAATGTCAACCAAGAACTAAAGACCCACATCATCAAAAGGTCAAAAGCTACAAGACATTGCATGATTACTTTGAAGATGGTGCACCAGCATGGCCATGGTTAAATAATGACCAAGATCTAAGAAGACTAGAAACAACATCGTTTGAATGATGGGGGATGCTGATGTGCAACCATCACACAAACACCCACACACACACACACATGATGGGTTTCTTTCAGTTTCCACCAACTTGCTAATCTACTTGCAAGGCTTTGATTAGCCCAGGCCTACATAGAAGACACTTGCCCAGGGTGCCACACAATGGAACTGAACCGGAGACCGCACAACTGGGAAGCAACTTCTTAACCACACAGCCAAGCCTGCACTTATAGAAGAAATAAACACAAGTCAAATGTATTTAGTCATAAATCTGCTTTAATCAAGAGTGAGATGAGTAAACAACAACTTTGATTTATCATTATTATAATTAATCTTTGTTAATTCCATGTTTGGCTTGGTGTTCTTGCAGCTGTTTATCTAACACAAAGTTTCTCTTGCATAAATCACAATGAAATGGCTTCTTTTTGTGGATAGGTATGTGACGTTTAAGAGAAATCTCTTTCTTGTAGAACTTGCCACAGATATGGCAGGAGAACTCCGCTATTGAGTCCTTTTTTCCTTTGACGTCATCGTTGCCATTTGAATGTTTACTGGAATAATGAACCATCAAACTGGAATGGTCAGTGAATTTCTCATCACAGATTTCACATTTAAATCTGTTCTCTTTATATTTCTCTCTCCGTTTCTTGGCAGTTTCATGAGTCTGTTGGTGTTTCTTCAAAGGAAAATTCCTGTCGAATTCTTTGCCACATATTTTGCACGTAAACGGATTTTCAGGCAAATGACTTTTCTGATGCATTTGCAGATATTCCTTCCTGGAGAAATCTTTCCCACAGGTATCACAATGAAACAGCTTCGTACTTAGGCGAGCTTGGCGGCGCACAATACCAGATTTATAGCTATTTTGGAGGATTCTTGTCTCTGGTTCTGGGATTGGGGTCGATTCAGAAGAAATGACTAAGACACCTTCATCTTCACGGGTTGGTTCACCATTATCCATAGATATGTCTGAAAATTAGTTCAAAATATTTTTCTTTTAATTAGACTGGTCGTTTGAGTTTATTGAATGTAAATGGCATACTTTGTATGAAACATGAAATATTGGTAAAGAAATTAATATTTTTTGCGATTGAAATAATTGATTATTGGTTAAGGATTAACCATCATATGACAGGTAACTTTGGAAGTATGCTTTTGCCATCGAGAAATTTGGTATACATGCAATAATCAGATTTTAACATCAATAAAAATTTCTTGGTGTTTATACAAAATGATGGAATGAAAGTTAATTTTTTCCAAAAGAAAAAAATATTCATTACCTTAAAATAAAATAAAATTAAAACAAATTTCTCATTTGTATATTCGTAATAGATATTAAGATTTTTCTAAATTTTAAAAACCTAATCCCAAATTTATTCCAAACTTATCTGTGAACAATTCCATTAAAAATGCTTATTTTAGAGAAAATTAAAGGAGACCTTTACAGCTCTTAACTCTCTCCGTCTCTCTTTTACTCTCTCTCTCCCTTTTTGCAGAGTAAAGAGCATAACTTGAGAAATCAATCGACCGGCCAACATTTATAACAATTATCATTAGAGATTGATGACAGAGATTAAAGATAGGTCTGCAAAATGTTGAACCTCTGCACTTTCTATAAAGTAAAGTTATCGGTTAAAAACCAAACGTAAACCAGTGATTCCTAACCATTTTATAATTTATGGACCTCTTACTTTACCACCCTATTCTGATGATGGGCCCCCCCCCTAACCTATCTGATGTTTAAAAACTCATTTCATAGATACGTCTTTCAATATTCTTATTTTGTTTTTCATGCATTCACTATCGTACGTTGGACTTGAGAAAGAAACTGCAGTCTCTTGCATTAAATACATCTGAAACAAAACTATTTCATGGACCCATACAATATTATTGTGGGACCTAGTTTACTATTTTGCTTGTGTGAACCCCAGAAAATCTTATATGGACCCAGGTTGAAAACCACTGCCCTAAACTAACAACTTGTAACCAGTTGTGAGGCAATGGTTGTTTATATTTTGGTCAATTTAAAAACTATTTCAGCAACAAAGAAAATCAAATCAGGACATCTTCACAAATTCAAAATAACAACCATTACAGATATGCATGTGTGTGATAATGGCCGCTGTTCCTCAGACGGCGAAGGATTCCTGTCCAGAATGAAATGCCAGATCACTGCAGAAGGTTTTGAGAACAAACTCCAGGCATGGAAAGGAACCCTGGAACTGAACGCCCTTAAAAGTAAACTAAACAAAAACTAAACTTTTTAATACAAAGGGAAAAGATGAGGTCCAGCTACCATCGGAAATGATGGGCAGCCTACGATTTCTAATGGTTTTCC
>NC_068994.1:4019330-4020792 GCF_001194135.2 Octopus bimaculoides | reverse complement strand
CTTTAATTCTTCCACATAGGCACAGGTATGGCTGTGGGCAAGAAGTTTGATTTCCAAATACTTATTGACCCTGAAAGGATGAAAGGCAAAGTTGACCTCGGCAGAATTTGAACTCAGAATGCAAAAGCATGAAATACCGCTAAGTATTTCGCTCAGCGCTCTAACAATTCTGCCAGCTCGCCAGCTCAATAATAATAATAATAATAATGAGCATTCAGAGAGTGCAAACCTCCGCCAAGACAACACCAACGTCCTCTCAACAATTAGCCAGAGATGATTTTTAAAATGAGAATATCTGAAAAACTCGACTGCTCTCACAAACAAGAATACTAAAAACAAACCTGACTGCTCTCAAAAATTAAGTTAAAAAACAGGAAAAATAACCCAGAATCCTTGTCCAGTACCAGATCGATCCTAAAATCTAATCAGTTCATGCTAGTCATGAGGCCAAACATCCCTGAAAGTTTCATCCAAATCCATCCAGCGGTTCTTGAGATATCTTGTCCACTGACAAACAAACAAACACGACTGAAAACAATACCTCCAGTTTTGCTAAGGCAGAGGTAATAATATCCGAGTATATTCAATAAGCTTTGAGATGACTGTCCAATATTTGCTTTCACAATTACAATTTCCTATGAAATTTAATAGTGATTGGATTTCTAGCCACAAAACAAACCAGTCTTAAATAAAAGATATAATTTACATCATCACACTTGTGTAATGGAGTAAATTTTATAATTAAACGCACAATATTTAATTACTTTCATTATAAAGAATTCCCCACATCATCATTTAATGCCAGTATTTCCTTGCGTTGCATGGCTCAGATGGAATTTGTTAAGGTTTTCTACAGCCTGATGCCCTTCTGGTCACCGAATCCACCCATTTCCAAGCAATGTAATATTTCCTTAATGGTGTTTGTTTCCGTTCCACTTGACAACTAGTATGGGTTTGTTTAGATCCCTGTATCTTAATGGTTCAGGACGAGAGATCAATAAATTTGCATATCAGACTTGCAAAGTATGTTCCGCAGGTGACTTGTTTGACTAAACCCCTCAAAATGGTGCCCCAGTATGGCCACAAGGAAGCAAGTAAAAAGATAATCACTCCGCTTATTTCCCACCACTTCATTAGCAAGGTCGTTAAAATGCTTGACACCTTGCGTTCCAATCCTTGATATTCTGATTTCAAATCCCATCAAGGTTCATTCTGCCTTCCATCCTTTTAGTGGTGGTGGCGGCGGCCGGGGGGGGGGCGTCCATAAAGGAAGGACCAGCCGAGCACTGGATATCAGTTGTTTTTTTTCTCGCTGGAGAAATCAGTGTGGTGGGACATGAAGACAGCTGAGTGGACTCTACCAAGTTTAAATACCCAAGTCATGACAGTACCCCTACTGCTTAATCAAGAGTTGAGCACACAAGGCCAGGTAAGGTTTATACTTTATAGGACAGTGGTTCTC
>NC_068994.1:4014928-4019123 GCF_001194135.2 Octopus bimaculoides | reverse complement strand
AGAAACTAGTTTTATAGATACTTCTTTCAAAATTCCCATTTCGTTTTCCCCCCATTCACTTGTGTAGGCTGGACAATTAGAGAAAGAAACCACACTGTTTCTTCCAATACATACATCTAAAGCAATTTTTTCCAGGGGCCCTTAAAATACTATTGTAGATCCCCAATTTACTATTTCGCTGCATGGACCCCCAAAAATCTTACACGAACCTTTAGGGGTCCCCTGTTGATAACCACTGATGTAGAGGCTCCTTCGTTAATATTATTGATGACGACAGCTCAGTGATTCTCAACCATTTAAAAAAATTATGGACCCCCTTTGATTGCTATTTCGTTCCAGTGGACCCCCAGAGACATTCGATGTTTAGAAACTAGTTTTATAGATACTTCTTTCAAAATTCCCATTTCGTTTTCCCCCCATTCACTTGTGTAGGTTGAATTACGTTAAACATTACCTAACTGTTTATTCTCAATTATTTTCCTGGACCCTTTATATACTGTGAGTCCCCAGTTTTACTACTTTGCTTGTGTGGATCCCCAAAAAATTTTACATGGTCCCCTAGGGGCCAAATGAACCCAGGTTAACCACCGATACAACAGATATCCAAGATGACAATTGTTGAACAGACCCTATAATCATATGGCAATCCAGTCGCGACTAATCCATTGTATTCTTTCATTTTATCAAGAACACGCCCGACTACAATACCAACGCTTATTTCCTTTTAAAGTCAAAGTCAATAAAGGTGTGATATAAAGGATATTTGGCTGCTATTTCTAGCAAGACTGCCTGCCATCCGTTGTTAACGTCTGGGATGACAGAATGACATAAAAACTGGCGATATTCTTAGCAACGTTGCAATGAAGCCAACAGAATTACAATGTTGGCGACAAAAGGAACTGGAATTAATAGCGAGATTGAGCTGTCAGAAACTGAGAAAGAACATGACAAAATACCTGGTGGATCTAATAACTAAAGTGGCCATCGTAAAATTAATACAGTACCGTCAATAATAACTTGTAATAATATAATATCTATGACACACACAGAGAAAAGTCAGCCACGTTTATTGTATGGTTCATAGCTATAGCTATCTACAGTGAAATCGTTAAGTCAGGAATGGTGTTGAACGGAATAAAAACTAAGAGGTGGGGGGGACAGAAAAAACAGAATGGTAGATGAAAAGAACAGATGAAAAAAATCGCCATCAATCATTATTAAAGAAAGGAGAAAAAAAAAACCGATTGAAATGGTTGGGAATGGTATTAAAGCCATTAGTCATATGAACAATAAATTCTAGGTGGGAATACATTTGACTTGCTACGCGGTCCTCACCAGCACTTTTGAAATCCAGTCTCTTATATTTTATACAATAAAGCCTGTATTATCTATTTATTCTGACTGTTTACGTTCCGAGTTCAAATCCCGCCGAAGTTGATTAAAAAAAAATTTTTTAAGCCTTTCATTCTTTCGTGGTTAATGGTATTGAACAACCCTAAAAATTTGCTTATATTGATCAGATCATTCTGCATTCAAACTTCGCTGAAGTCGACTTTGTCTTTCATCCTTTCAGAAATTTTCTAGTGCGTCAAAAACTAGAATTCCTTCGAATGAGAAGGTTTTTAACATCGTAGATTACAATTCTGAATAAATAATAATTAAAAAAAAAAAAAAGGAAAAAACAAGCGCAAAAAATCCAACATTTTTTTTAACATCCAAAGAAATTCCTCTATAAGAATGCCCAACCCTCAGATTATAGATAAAAGCGCGTGTATGAAAAACCTTCATAGCCTAATTTTACTTGTGTGCAATCCACATCCTTTTCTCTCCAATAAGATTTTAAACATCAAGAATTATTATGAATAACGCTGAAAAACCATAAACTTTATGAATAATAATCGTTATATCGAGAAGTCTGAGACACTAGCATAGCTAGAGTGTGTGCCATCCGAGGCGGCCCTTCCGTTTGCCGCCTCCAGACCCCACAAAAAAATACATTTTGCTTACAGCAAACCAAAAAGTGCCACCCCTTTAAAAGTGCTGCTAAGAATATCGCCAGTTTTTATGTCATACTTTCATCCCAGACATTAACAATGGATGGCAGGCAGACCTGCTACAAATAGCAGCCAAATATCCTTTCCATCACACCTTTATCAATGCCAGTGGTCCGAGAATAAGTCACCCTTAATCTCTGAACCCAGGAATAAGCAAAATGTCTAAATTACAAAACTTATACTTATTTGCGACTTATCTTTAACTTGTTTCAGTCATTAGACTCCGGCCATGCTGGAGCATCGCTTTAAGTTTTTGTCGAACGAATCGACACCCGGTACTTATTTTTTTGAAACCTCGTACTTATTGTCTTGGTTTCTTTTGCCGAACCGTTAAGTTACACAGACGCAAACACACAAGCACTGGTTGTCAAGCGGTGATGGTGGGGGCAAAACACACATACAACAGGCTTCTTTCAGTTTCTGTCTACCAAAACCACTCCCAAGGCTTTGGTCGGCCTAAGGCTATAACAGAAGACACTTGCCCAAGGTGCAACGCAGTGGGACTGAACCCGGAACCATGTGGGTGGTAAGCAAACGTCTCTAACCACACAGCCATGCCGATAGTCACAATTGCTATCACAATGGACAAGACATACCTTCAAGAGCTCCGTTAAAGACAAGCAGGACGAGGTCTAGACTGAGCTGGCATGAATATGTTCACGAGTTCGCACGGCAGGATTGGAACTCCTTGCTGATTTCAGAATTTTTTTTTTTTTTGTTTTGTTTTTTCCGCCATCCAAAGTCGGAACATTTTAGTGTTTGAACGAACCAGATTTTCTCATCGTACGGGACAAACCTAAAAAAACAACTGCTTCGAGTTGTATAAAGATAAGTTGCAGTTCTGCAGTCCATTTCGTAAATAGTTAGGTTCCTCTATGCTACTGTGACGGACGGAAGAAGGCGAGAGAAAGAGCAATAGACTTTACCTTTTCGGGTTGAGGAGTAGAGAGGGTGAGAGTTGTAAAGCCCCACGGTGACATATCATGCGTGAAGTGATCCTCTAGCCAGGCGAATGAGAAAAATTTGAATTTGGATTCTCCATTTATATTTGCCTACTTGAATTAAGTCAGGCTAAACAGGATTTTTCGTCATTTATCTCGTCTGAACCCGGTTTAACCCTAGGAAACAATAGGACTTATCGAAACATGACAATTGATTCTCCTAAATTCCTAAGTGCAAATGTCGAGAACAAGAAGAAGAGACTCATAGGAAAATCTACACTGGGTTTCGAATCCCGGCTAAGAATCCAGACGTTCAAAGCAGGACACACCTATCCGGGACTGCTGAGGGGCAAGTGCCACCCTCAAGAAAAGAAGTGCGTCCTTCTAAATACTGTCATTACGCCCTTTTCTCCTGGAATTGTATTCCCTTCTGGCCTTGTGCCCTCCCTTCTAAAAATTCCAGGGACCGGCCCTGCCAATAGTAAATAAATTTAAGCAGTGGAGCATCAAGAAAGCTTCTACATGGACTATAGACATGCTTGAAATAGCAGCCAATTTTATTATTTTTTAACTTATTACATGTCCACTTTCTTTTCCTATGTATATCTACTCCAAAACTCTACCAAATTATTTCAGAAGTCGGTGCTGAAAGCCTGAAGATTAAACAGCAATTCATATTATAAATAAAAGAAAATATGACCACCTACCGTAATTATATATATATACACACACACACTTAGTCGAATATATTCTATATACTTGTTACTCTACTCCAATATAAAAGCTGAAGAGTTTGCACCTTCAAATTTCTGATTCACTGTTGTACACGAGTGGATGGCTAAATGTGAACTGGGAGCCTTGCAGTTCTTGTCAAATGATTATCACAGTGTTAATATAATTTACATTAAAATCTCAGCCGTTAATTTATTCCGGCTAAAAGAAATAAATAAATATTATTCAACAACAAAACTGATGTTGTAAGCTGACAGATTTGGGTTTCGAATAGACAAGTCTCCGAGCCTGAAATTTAAAAGTTAACAAAGTTGTAAAGTTTCGTCTAATGGTTCTGAGATAAAAATTTTAAGTTCGACGCGATAAAGTGCCTTGTAAAAACTTTGACAAAATAAGCCCTCGACACTTTTTTCCGTCGAGGTTTTCATACGCCCCATTACTAAACTATTTCCTTTAGTCAATACACGC
>NC_068994.1:4011432-4014276 GCF_001194135.2 Octopus bimaculoides | reverse complement strand
GTATCATAGTCTAATGCTAACCAGTTCCTGTATTGACGGCTAACGTGCAGTTTACGTTTGTTTTTTGTTGTTTATTATTATTTTTTTCTTTTTTTAGATAGAAATAAATCGACCGGTAGATCCCGTAATTTCAAGAAGAGAATATAAAGAAAACTGGTGAAATCCTTTAATTTTATTAACTGAATTCCCTCATTATAATGCGTGCACAAGTTCCTGCTGGTATAGTATCTTCTAGTAATATCATCAGTATTTCAAAAATTGCAGCTAAGGCCCACCGTTCCAGCATACCGAACCCAGCATAATTGTGATTGGTTTTATCAAATATATATATATATATATACGATTAACATACAGTTTATGGTCATAAAAGAGTGAAAGTAAATTATCTGAAAGAAAGTGAAAGTAAAATGCGATAGATTGGGAGGGTTAGCTTGCGAAGGAAGGATGCCCAAAGCCAGGCAAGATGTCAAAATGGTGTGAGGGCAGTTGATATGGTACTGAGGTAGATCCGGTCACCCTCGTTAATAGGGACAAAACCCAGCTTTAAAATGATGGGTGATGACCAATTTACTTTCATTTTTTAAAAACTGCTAAACTGTATGTTAACAATATTAAGTGTTGTCTTTTAATGTTCATACCTAAAGATCTCAAGGGACATTCTGGAACCTTTTGGTAGACTTATAAAACTCTAGAGTTCAGTTCTTTAAAGGGAACTCTCTCACTGTCACCAAAGGCTATGTGTCTTTAGATCCATGGTTAATAAAATAATTTTCATCTTTCAACTTTCTCTCTAAGAGATTATTCCTGTTGTAACCAGAGACTATGTCCTACATTTGTATGAGACATTTCAGCTCTCATCTTTCGACAATTCATTATTTCTTAATTTACACACGTAACATGTGTACAACAAATTGTACATTATGTATATTAAAAACGTTATCAATAAACCTCATTGAAGATAATTCTTTCTTTTATTAATTATTCAACATGTAAACCATAACACAACCACATGACTTTCAAAAAATACATTGCTGTTTGTATCTTGGATATGTTTCAGATATTATTAGCTTGTCTAAATACAATGTCCCTCTTAGTTTCTTATATTCTTTGCAATTGGTCAAAAACTGGCATTCAAGATTTCAGTATTTTTTTTTTTATAGACTGCAGCTGAATATTTATAAGATACACACCATTTTTATTTTGAAGAAATAATTATTCCTCCATTCTTTTTTTTTTTTTTGACGGAAATTTTTCAAAAGTAATCAGTTTTTTTTTTTTCATTTTGGCATGAGCCATTGCAGAACTGGTTAATTCTTTGCAATATTGATTTAAGATCTGTAATAAAAATACACAACTGAATCACAAATGTTGGCAACAGACAAAAATATTGCACCTAATTTGTAATGACACCCCAAACAATTAATGTAGACAAAAGTCCAAATTCACACTGGCATCACATCACTGTTAACCAGGTTTAATATTAACACCAAGTAAAGGCTCGGACACTGTGGAGAAGCAAATTGGAAATGCTAATAAAAGTGTGGACATCATCAGTTTTTATGTATTCTGGACTGAGCGCAAGGAATAAGATGTGACCAACAATATTCTTAACCTTCGTCTTGTTTTGTTTATTGTATTGCAACCATGGTGGGGTGCCATGATGAAGGGGTTATAGTGGAACCAACCGACCCCAGGACTAAACACTTTGCCTGCTGTGCTCACGATTCTACCAGCTCACTTGTCTTTGGTAATGGTTTCTGATTTAGGCACCAGGCCAGCAGTTTTGATGGGGAACGGTTAGCAGGCATGGCCATGTGGTAAGCAGTATGCTTTCCAACCACATGGTTCTTGGGTTCAGTCCCACTCTGTGGCACCTTGACAAAAATATTTTTTTACCACAGACTCGAGCTGACCAAAGATTTGTGAGTGGTTTTGGTTGATGGAAACTGAAAGAAGCTTTGTGTGTGTGTGTGTGTGTGTGTGTTTATCCCCAACCAGTTTTGAAGCGCTTATGTCCCTGTCACTTAGTGGTTTGGCAAAAGAGACCAATAAAATAAGTACCAGGCTTTAAATAATGATATAATAATAATAATAATAATAATAATGACAATAATGATAATAATAATAATGATAATGATGATATAATAATAATAATAATAATAATAATTATTATTATTATTATTATTATTATTTGTCCATCACTCAGACAAGATAAATTCAATAATGGAAAAGTAATGTAACAAATCATTTTCCAAAATGTTTCTCTGGTCGTTCGTTTTGGTGATGAAAGTTTTTCAGGAGGATGTCCAAAGCATTTTCATCTCCCCTTAAAAATTCTAGGAGTTGTGTTTGCACCCTATGGATTCCCTGTTCTTGAACCTGTGATCACAAGAAAATCGAAAAGTGAACAGTACAGGGGTCAAAATAGGAAAGAGAGCATAAGTTTATCTGGAGAAATGTTGGTGAATTTAGGGAAACATGGAATTTTTGAAGGATACAGGTGTAATCCAGGGAGTAAAAAACAAGGGACAAGCGTTGGCCCCCCCAGTATTAGATTGGTATTATTTTTTGCGAAAGACAAACTTGACTTTGCCAGGGTTGGAACCCAGGGTTCATGGCACCACAGATGTTTGAACTAAACACCAACCATATTGACTGTGACAGCTTGGAAGGGTCTGCATATGACATGGGCACTGTCCCCTCCACGCAGTAATCAATAATTTATAAAATACGACGTTGATGGTGGTGATGATGATGATGATGATGATGGGGGCGAAGCTTAATGATGATGTGCAGGAGGAGGTGGGGGGGGGGTACTGATGATGATGAGGAGGAGTAGCAGTG
>NC_068994.1:4009510-4010166 GCF_001194135.2 Octopus bimaculoides | reverse complement strand
TGGCGATGGTGGTGGTGGTGGTGGTGGTTGCAATGATGATAACATTTATTACAATGGTTATGTCAATAGTGGTGTGTTGGTGAAGGTAGTAGTGGCGGTAGTGGTGGTGGTGGTGGTGGTGGTGAAGATAATGGTTTTTCTCATTGTCATCATCATTGTGGTTGTTGTTGTCGGTGTTGGTGGTAGTGGTTGTTGGCAACAGTGTGGTAGCACTGGCTGTAGTATCAGCAGGGTGGTAGTATGGTCGCTGTAGCCACAGTGGTAGTAAACTAGCTTCTAGCGACAGTAAACAGCGAACTCTATTGAACATAAGTTGATTGGGAAAACGGTGGAGAGGGCGAGGATGGACTGGTGGGCAGTGGTGTGTGGTATGGTTCGGCATGATGTGTTGTAGTACATGTTGTGGCGTGAGTGGTGCTCTGTGAGATCTAGTGTGGGTGTAGCGTAATATCTTTTGGGGTGGTCACATGTGGAGGGGTGCGACGTAATAAGTTGCACTGTGATATGCATGCCAAAGTAAGGAAGAGTGGTGTGTAGCATATTGAGAGATGGGGGTGGTGGTGGTGTGAGACAGGGCCCAGGATGGTGTGGTGTTGTGAGACCGGGCCCAGGATGGTGTGGTGTTGTGAGACCGGGCCCAGGATGGTGTGGTGTTT
>NC_068994.1:4006777-4009479 GCF_001194135.2 Octopus bimaculoides | reverse complement strand
GTGTGAGACAGGGCCCAGGATGGTGTGGTGTTGTGAGACCGGGCCCAGGATGGTGTGGTGTTGTGAGACCGGGCCCAGGATGGTGTGGTGTTTTAAAATCCATGTCTTGCCACTGCTCAGGGTGTTTATGTGAACCAAAACTTCTTGCTCTGATGGTCCACACAGATCGATCTGTCACCGTCCACCTTGTTCTGAGGTGTCTTTGTGTCCAGTTTATGTAATGTGTTCAGTGGAAATGGAAGATGTGGCTACATCCTAAATCAGTTCTTTCTCCCTTGGGAGGGCCATAAAGGGGCCACTGTGAGTGACCGATTTAAGGCACTCTCTCAGTGCAACTTTGACAATTCTGAGAGAAAGAAAGAGACAAAGACAGAAAGACACAAACCCCCACCTGGACTTTTTTTTAAAGCCTGGTACTTATTCTGTTGATCTGTTTTGCTGAACTGCTATGTTACAGGGATGTAAACGTAGCAACACCGGTTGTCAAGTAGTACTAGGGAAGCAGCACAGATACAAACACACACACACACATGACAGGCTGCTCTCAGTTTCTGTCTATCAAGGCTTTGGTTGGCCCATGACTCTAGTAGAAGACACTTGCCCTGGGTTCCAGGCAGTGGAACTGAACTTGGAACCATGTGGTTAGGAAACAAACGTCTCACCACAGAGCCATGCCTATCTCTACTACAGGAAGGAATGAAAAACAAAATTGGACTTAGTAGGAATTGAACTCTGGACCCAAACCTCTGGAACTGTTACACCCTCTAATAATTTTGACAATGGACTCTTCCAGTTCTCTTGAGAAGTTGTTTACAGACAGTTCCCAACGCCTATGGCACACTTGCACACCACAAGAGATATCCTGGCTTATCACAGATTTTTACCAATATAATTTCCAATTATTACTAAAGACTTATTAATGACTGACTGTCTTTTAAGACATGTCATAACTTAAGAAATGTCATAACTTTGTTTTACAAGAATGTGGTTTATGAAGCAAGGTAAGTCAGAGTTTTATCTTCTCTTTTATCTTTTGCTTGTTTCAGCCATTTGTCTGTGGCCATGCTGGAGTATTACCTTGAAAAATTTTGGTCAGATAAATTGATTCCAGGACTTGATTTTCATTTTTTTTTTTTTTTTGTCAAGCCTCATACTTATTCCATCAGTCTCTTTGGCTGAACCACTAAGTTACAGGAAAGTAAATACTTATATTTAAAACAAAACTGTTTCCATAGAAAGTGAGTTGGTAATTTTTTTGTCTTCTTCCAGTGTGCCATGAAATCAAAGAGATTGAGAATTCACACTTTTGGGTCCTTGCAAATCTCCCCTAAAAACCTTCAGGAGACTCTTCAGAACCAATGCTTAACATTGGTTTTTATGGTGTGTGACGGATAAGACATAAATCTTAACCAACTTTTCCTTAGATGCTAACAACATTTGTCTGTCACAGGAAGCATTTCTAAGACATTGGGCAAATGTTTCAGGCTGCAGCCATGTGGATATTGACAATGTGTGTGTATGTATATATATATATATATATATATATACGATGAGCTTCTCTCAGTTTCCGTCTACCAAATCCACTCACAATGGTTTGTTTGGCCCAAGGTTATAGGAGAATATACTTGCCCAAGGTGCCGCGCAGTGGGACTGAACCCGGAACCATGTGGTAAGAATTGTATTGGTGATAGTAGTAGTAGTAGTAGTAGTAGCAGTAGTGGTGGTGGTAGTGGTGGTGGTGGTGTAGCTCCAGACCAGCTCTGAAGCAAACAGACACATCATCAGCGATCTTCTGTGCATGGCCATCCATTCTGAGGTTTAGTCACTGCTTAACGTGTCAATCCTTCCCTGAGATGGTGGGTAGGATGTGATTTGAGGGAGATTTCGTTGCTACTTCAAGCAGGTCTAGTCACCATGTAAAGACCATCTCAATGCCATCTTATAACCATTCAGCCCCCACCACCACTACCACCACCACCACCACCATCATCATCATCATCATCATCATCATTCACTGGTTGTGATGGTTGTGGTGCTAGTGGTGGAAGTGTGGCTGATCGCTGGTGATGATGATATGATGGTGGTGGTATTGGTAGAGATAATGGTTTGTGTGGTGGTGGTGGTGGCAATGATGAAGGCGGTGGGTTAGAGTGACAGTAGTTATAATGATGCCAATGGCAGTGGTGATGGTGGTGGTGATGATGATGGCTTTGATGTTGATGCAGGTAGTTGGGTGTTGGTGGTGATGATGATAACGATGATGATGATGGTAATGACGATGATGATGATGTACAGTGTACCACTTGATGGTCACCATGTTGATGATGTGGGTGGTTGGGTGTTGGTGGTGATGACGATGATGATGATGATGATGATGATGGTAGTTATGGTATTGATGGGGACAGTGGTGGTGAGGGTGATGGTGGTGGAGGTGGTGGTTGTGATGATGTTGATGGTTGTGGCATTAATTATAGTTACAGTAGTGGTGGTGGTGGTGGTGGTGGTGATGAAGTGACAGTGGTAGTGGAGGTGGTGGTGATGATGCTAATGATGATTATGATGATGATGGTGGTGGTGGTGGCGTTGATAGAGGTGTTTATGGTGGTAGTGGTGGTATTGATGGTTGTGGCACTAATTATAGTTACAGTAGTGGTGGTAGTGTTGATAGTGGTGGTTGTGGTGGTGGTGGTGATGGATGTGTT
>NC_068994.1:4005169-4006402 GCF_001194135.2 Octopus bimaculoides | reverse complement strand
TGGTGGTGGTGGTGGTGGTCTTTGAGATAGTGGCCTTGATAATACCTAGCAATGCTTTATTATGTTTGCTGCTGCTGCTGCCGCTGACAGTAATGATGGTGATGCTGGTGGTGGTGGTGGTGAGGAGGGGGATAGCATTGTTTGTTATTGTTAATAGTAGTGGTGGTGATGGTGGTGGTAGTTCTGCTAATAACGATTGAGTAGTAGTAGTAGTAGTAGTAGTAGTAGTAGTAGAAGTAGCAGCAGTAGTAGTAGTATAGGTGGTGGCGACAGCATTGATACACCTAATAGTGATTACACAGGAATAGTAATGGTGGTAGTGTTGGTGATAGTAGTAGTAGTAGTGGTGGTGGTGGTGGTGGTGGCAGTGACAGCACAATGCTGATAATGGTAGTTGTAGTCGTCGTCGTGGTGATGAGGGCGATGGCGAAAGGGGGGAGGAGAGGGGGTAACTGATGGAGATAGTGGCCATGGTGATGCTGGTGTTGTTGTTGTCGTTATTGATTATGGTGGTGATGGTGGTGGTGGTGGGGGTAAGGACAATGGTGGGGAGATGGAAGCAATGATGTCTGTGATAACGGTTGTGATGGTGACGGTGGCGACAGAGAGACTGATTGTTATTAGTGGTGATTATTGGAAAGATAGTGATGGTGATGACGATGATGATGATGATGATGATGAGGAGGAGGAGGAGGAGGAGGATGACAATAACTTTGATGATGATGATGATGATGATGGTGGTGGTGGTTCTAGTAGTGATGATGATGATGATGATGTTGGTAGTAATTTTGCTATTGATGATGCTGAGATGATGATGATGATGGTGGTGGTGGCAACAATGACGATAATAATGGGGATGTTATGGTTGCTGTTGTTGAATTTGATGCCGATGATGACGATGATGATGATGAGGAGGAGGAGGAGGAGGAAGAAGATCATTGTGATGGTGGTGGTGATGATTATATGGTGATGTTGATGCTAGTGATTGTGATGATGATGATGATGATGCTGATGGTGGTGGTTGTGGTTGTGATGGTAACCATGGTGATGGTGGTGGTGGTGACAGTGATGTTGCAGATGATGATGATGGTGATGATGCTGTTGATTGTTGTGGTTGTGATTGGTGGTCATTGTAACTATATCAATGATGATGATGATGATTGATGTTGTTGTTGGTGTTGTTGTTTTGTTGACACCCAGGTCAATCCTGACTGAGCAGATTCCCACCACCAC
>NC_068994.1:4003316-4003937 GCF_001194135.2 Octopus bimaculoides | reverse complement strand
TGATGATGATGATGATGATGATGATGGGAGTGGTATCAGTGATTGTAGATATTGTGTTGTTGATGCTGATGATGTAAATAATTACGACGGTGGGGGTAGAGGTTGTAGTAGTGGTGGTGTTGATGCTGTTACTCCTAGTGGAGGCGGTGGCAGTGGTGGTCTAGTTGTGGTGAAGATCATAACCACAGTGGTAGTGATGGTGGTGATAGTAGTAGTAGTAGTAGTAGTAGCAGCAGTTATGGTGGTGATGGTGGTGGTACTAGCTGCAGTAGTAGTAGTAGTAGTAGTAGTAGTAGTAGTAACGGTTATGGTGGTAGTAGTATTGGCGTCGGTTGTGATGGTCACTGTGATGTGGTTGTAGTTGCAGTTGTGAAGATGGCAACGGATGTTGTGGTGTTTGGTAGTGGTACAGTTGTGGTGAAGCAGGTAGTTGAAGTGGTTAATGGTGACACTAGCAGTTGTTGTGGTAGTAGCACTAGTAGTGGTTGTGGCTGTTGTGTTGGTGGTAGTGGTGATAGTAATTGGTGGTGGTGGTGGTGGTGGTGGTGACAGTTGTAAAGCTGAATAAGTTGATAATGGTGATGGTGATGGACCTGTTTGCAGCAGTTGCTGATGCTGATG
>NC_068994.1:4000396-4002476 GCF_001194135.2 Octopus bimaculoides | reverse complement strand
ATATATATATATATATATATATATATATATATATATATATATATATATATAGGCGCATGGTCCCACTGCTTGGCACCTTGGGCAAGTGTATTCTATAATAGCCTTAGGCCATCATCATCATCACCATCATCATCATCATCATCATCATCACTTTAATGTCTATTTTACATGCTGGCATGAGTTGGACAGTTGGACAGTAACCGGCAAACAAGGCTGCCAAGTAACTTGCAAGAGAAAGACTTCATCAGCTAATGGGGAACAGGCAATAGATGTGGGCTTAAGGAGGTTGCTTCCCAACCATGTGGCTTTCGGGTCACTCACTCTGCCCAGCATCTTGGATGAGTGTTTTTAGTTGCCCCACACCAACTAAAAGACTTGTGAATGGATTTAGTCAATGGAAAAGGCAAAAAGCTTGTTGTATATCATCATCATCATCACCATCATCAATTTAACGTCCACTTTTCCATGTTTTCAAGATTCCTTCGGCCAGAAGTCTTTTCTGTCACCAAGCTTCATCTTTTTCTCCATGGCCAGAGAGGTTTTCCACCGCTTGTATGACAGGGATGCTCATTTACAGCTATCACCTGATATCAAGATGAGAATGTATACACACACACGCGCGCGCATCATAAATATGACAGACTTTTCACTTTCTGTCAAGACTTTAGTCGACCTGGAACTATAACAGAAGACACTTGCCCAAGGTCCAGTGGGGCTGAACCAGAACTATGTGGTCAGGAAGCAAATTTTTAAATCAACTTTTTAACCACACACACACATTAGACGTTCGCATCCGCTCTTATGCACACGTTTACGAAAGACTTCAGTTAGAAACTTACTAACCAGTCCCTGGCGGGGGTAAAGAATACGCACACCACCCGTTTATCGGCGTAACAAAAACCCTAATCCCAAACGCTGGGTGTGCGTATTCTTTACCTTCGCCGCAATCCCTTCCCCCCACAACTCACACATACTCCATTTGTATTTACACATACAAGCACTTTCTTCTACACATGCATTACACAAATGCAGACGGCCATATACGTACAACGAACGGTTAATGAGCCTTCAGAGAATTCCAATTATCTCCCCTTACTTAAGGGCCTTTTGGTTTTAATGACGTATATGTATACACACACACAAAATGTTGCCAGCATTTATTATATAAAGTTTGTGTTTGAAGACAGTTATGGCAATCTTTCTTCTTTTCGATGAAACCCTTTAAAATCAGAACAATGCTCACGAATCAACAATAAAATGGGTGTTTGCAGAACCTTTTTGGTAATGTAATCTAAATAGAATACTGTGACGTTCCGTACACGGCTCTCTCCCTCTGTGTTCAGTGAAACTTCATTATATTTTAATCTTAATAAAATAAAGTGATGCTTCAAGTATGACAGTCCCACTTGGATCGAGAAATGAATATAGTAATTGATTTTATGTCCACCAGGTGTCGCTGTTTTAAGGTGTCAACTTCCGCCGACAATCATGGTAAATTCTACTTTCGATTTCTTTCATTTTGTTTTTTTTATCTTGCTGTTTTGTAGATATAATTTCTGGTTAGTTTGGAGGAAATTAACCGAACCAAGTCAGCTAGATACTTTCACAGAAAAGAAAGTGGAGCAATTATTAATGAAAATTAAACTAATTCTTGTCTTTGAGTTTTTATTTTCTTGTCTTTTTAAATGCCCGTGTGTTTACATTAAATTATTTTTCTTTTAAATATA
This sequence comes from Octopus bimaculoides, assembly GCF_001194135.2. Taxonomy (NCBI): domain Eukaryota; kingdom Metazoa; phylum Mollusca; class Cephalopoda; order Octopoda; family Octopodidae; genus Octopus; species Octopus bimaculoides. Next base: position 4,000,749 of record NC_068994.1, on the reverse strand, counting down.
TATTATTTATTTTTTGCATTTTTAAGTATATTTTTAATGAACGACTGATTGCTTGCATCTCCGCTCTGCATATCCCGCCCATTCACTTAACCAGTTCGTTTAGTTTCTTTCTTCCCAATGTCTACTTTTATACTCTGGCAGAAAGGAGACTTCGATTTTACCGTCTCTTACAATCGGCAATTAGAAGACACGGATAGATTTAAAGAGACTTCAATTGCCAAGGCATTGGTTACAGCATATGTAAAGAATCGCTCTTCGTCAATGTGATAAGACTTATGATTTCTTACATAGATACCAACTAGAAATTTATTTCTGGTATTTATTTTGGGAAGCTCAGAAAATAATATATATAT
>NC_068994.1:3996349-3999956 GCF_001194135.2 Octopus bimaculoides | reverse complement strand
ATATATATATATATATATATATATATATATATATATACATACATACACACACACACACACACACATGTATATATATAAGGATCAACAGTCTTTCCTGAGCCTTAAGCGCTTAAGGCCATTTTCCCGGATTCTGTAATGACATATAAAATCTCTACCTTCCACTGCGGACGTCTGTTCGTCGCAGGATTACTCACTTTTGCCAAGTTAAGTGGCTGCAGCAATGGAGTCTTTTGCGCATCATCCGGTCCAAGAATTGAAACCATTCATCTCTACAACTAGTGGAAGGGTACAGTTGCTTGAAACCTCTTCATGAATATTTGAGCGGTTCTTATTTTATTGACCCAAGAAAAAACGAAAGACAATAGTTAACATTGCGGGTATTTGAACCTGGAATATAAACACACATGCTCAAATACCGCCAGCATTGTTTTCAGCGTCTCAACAAATCTTCCCTCAACAACATGCTAGAAAAAGTAGTTAAACCATACTCCAATCTCTCTGCTGTATTAAAAAATTAAAACGACATAGTATCGTGTTGTCCTAGATACATCTTGTTTGAAAATATAAAAGAATTAAGACGGAATGATCAGACTGGAATGTCTTTTAGGTCTGCTGGATGCAACCTGAGCTGGGGATCAAAACAATATTAGCGTAGATATTAATTTATAACAAATATCTTCATTTCCCTTCGAAACGGTTCAGAAGGGAAATGGCGGCTCAAAGTGTGAAGTGTTTTACCCAAACTTATATTTTAACGATATAAATTCACTTGTTACGAATTGAAACCGGCTCAAAGAATTCATTTTCTCTGAAGTTATGCCCTCACACTAGAGCAGTAAGCAGTTTTTAATGGGTTTTGTGTCATTATTATTTTTTGGGGGACTGTTTTATTAAGATTATAACAACCCTTGGGTAATAACGAATAATTAGTGATGGTGGTGATGTTGGTTGTGGCGGAAACGTTGATGCAATGATGGCAGTGGACAGAGTGATGGACATCTTGATGGTGACGCTGTCGGCGGCGGTGGTGGTAGTGGTAGTGGTAGTGGACTCGGTGACACAATGGTTGTAGTAGCGATCGTGGTGATAGTGGTGGTGGTAGACCATATTAATGGTTGTGGTGGTGGTTAGAAGAGAGAAGAGGATTAGTGATGACGAAAAACATGTTTACAATGATGGGGATTACAATCATTTATGGTCATTATAAGAATGCTAATCAGGACGACGGCGATGATGGTGGCGGTGGCGGCGGCGGCGGTGGTGGTGGTTATAATGATTATAATGATGATGATAAGAGGATGATGATGATGATGATGATGATAAAGATGGTAGGTATTGAGTAATGTGATGACGATGATGATGATGATTATGATGATGGTGATCATCATGATTACTCATTATCATCATCTTGATGATGATAATGCGATACGAGGAAATTACTGCTGCTGCTGATAAATCAGTGGCTATTATGATGACGATAATGTATGACTATGATGATGACGATGATGATGATGGTGATGATGATGGTGATGACGACGATGATGGTGATGACGACGACGACGATGATGATGATGATGACGATGATGATGATGATGACGAGGATGACGATGATGATGATGGTGATGACGACGACGACGATGATGGTGATGATGATGATGATGATGACGACGAGGATGATGATGATGATGATGATGATGATGACGACGATGATGATGATGACGAGGAGGATGATGATGATGATGATGACGATGATGATGATGATGACGAGGAGGAGGATGATGATGATGACGACGAGAATGATGATGATGATGATGATGACGAGGATGATGATGGTGATGATGTTGATGATGATGATGGTGTTGTTATTGGTGCTGATGGTATGATGGTAGTGATAGCGGTTGTTGTTGTTATTTAGTTCCAGGCCCACGAACAAAGGTATCCAGTTATGACCACCCTGCCTTGTCCCACGTGCATAAGTGCATGTAGCACTCTATTATCCAATGTGTCCTTCCTTCTAAGTTAGCAAGGTGTGGTATGAAGGAGATTTGGCTGCTATTTCTAGAAGAGTGACACCCATAGAAGCTCCAGCAGGGAGGATAATTACTGTGTGATGATGATGATGATGGTGGTGGTGGTGGAGGGGGTGGTATTGGCTGTTGTTATTGGTGGTGGTGGAGGGGTGGTGTGGGGGTTTCAATGGTGACTATAGTGATGATGATGATGATGATGGTTAAGGACTAGGTGGAAATAAATAATGGCAGAGATGGTATTAGATTAATGACGATGAGGAGGAGGAGGAGGAGGGCGGTGAGGATCAGGTGGGTGTGGTGAATATGATGATGGTGACGATGATGACGATGGTGGTGATGGTAGTGATAGTGGTGGTGGTGGCGAAGTTGATGCTGATGATGATGATAATGATGATGGTGATGATGATGACAATAACAATGTTAATAATGAAGATATTGATTATAGCAATAACAATGATGATGATGATGATGATAGTGACAGCAGAGGTGTCATTGGGGGTGGAGGGGGTGACGATGGCCTTGATGTTGACAATAATGATGATGATGATGAGGAGGATGGATATATTTTGTCAATTTTTTTTATATGAAAAACTGTTCAAATCGTATTTTTTTAAATTTTAATTTTAGTTGCTTTTTTTGTTGTTTTTTCTTTATTTTTGCACTGTTAGCTGTTGTGTAACCCCGGGTCAGTCCTGCTCCTCATACAGGTTCTACAACAAAAGGGGTTGCAATCACCCCCCCCCCCCCTTTTAAAAAATCTTTCCAGACACAGACAGCATCCAGTCTGAGGTGTCCTTCCTTTCAGAAGATAGTACAGGTGTGATGGGAGGTGGACTTTGCTACTTTTTCCAGCAGGTCAAGCAACCACTGTTGTGGTGGTCATTCACTGGTGTTAGTGGCTGTTTGTGCTAAAGTTGTGAGAGTAGTAGCAGCAGCAGCAGCAGCAATAGTAGTAGTAGTAGTAGTAGTGGTAGTCGTAGATGTTGGTGTTGTAGTGGTGGTGGTTGTTGTAATGTTTGTGAAGTAGTTGTTTGTGTTGTAGTAGTCTTGTGGTGATGACAATAGTGGTAGTAGCGTTTGTGGAATGGGTGTTTGTGCTGTAGTAGGACTGATGTTGTGGTGATGGTGGTGGTAGTGATGTTCTTGCTGTTGTGGTGGTGGTGGTGGTAGTGTTGGTGTCTTTTATGTTTTAAGATATCAGTGATGAGTGAAGTTTGTATTGTTGCTGTTGGTAGTAGTGACGGAAGACGTGGTGGCGGTGGTAGTGATGGTGGGTGTTAGTGGTGGTCATGTTGTTGCAGATGGTACAGGTGGTAGTGGTGGTGGTGATAGTTCTTGTCATCGTCATGGTAGTTGTGATGGTGGTGATAGAGGTAGTAGTGAAGGTAGTGGTGGTGGTGATGGTGATGGTGGTAGTAGTAGTGGCGGTAGTGGTGGACGCTGGTAGTGGTCATGGTGGAGAGGGTACAGGTGGTAATGGTAGTGGTGGTGGTGGGGGTGGGGTGATGGTGGTTATCAGTGTGGTAGCGGTGGTTGTGGCGGTAGTAGTGGTGGTGGTGGTGGTGGTGGTTGTCGTC
>NC_068994.1:3994428-3995745 GCF_001194135.2 Octopus bimaculoides | reverse complement strand
TAAATCCACCACTCAGGAACTCAAGACACAAAAGGGCCGCAGTAAATATCAAAAGGTATCTCTATTCAACACTCTAAAAATTCTTGCAATCCCTGGTTTTAGACGGGTATCTTATTTATTGGCCCTGAAGGGATAAAAAGGTAAAGTTGTCTTTATCAGGGTTCGAACCCAGAATGCACAGAACCAGAACCAACGTATTTTGCCCAACACTCTAACAACTCAGCCAAGTCACTGCTTAGTTTTATTGTAACTACTGCTGTTGTTGTTGTTGTTGTTTTGTTATTGCAGGTGTTGTTTTTTGATGATGACGATGATGATGGTGATGAAGAGGAGGGGGAAGTCGAAGGGGGGGGGGACAACAATGACAACGATTGTGTTGATGAGGATTGTGATTGTGATGATGGTGATGCTACTGCTGCTATGACTGCTGCTGAATATGACTACGACAGCAATAATGATGATGACGATGATGATGACGACGATGATGATGCTATTGTCGATGATGATGGTGGCGGCGGCGGCGGCGAGGAAGTTAATGTTGCTGCTGCTGTTTTGTTAGTGCAGTTGTTGTTCATGATGAATATGGCGATGATGATGGCTATGACAATGATTACGCTTATGGTTGATGATGATGATGCTATTGTTGATGATGATGGTGGTGGTGGTGGTGGTGAAGTTAATATCGCTGCCGTTTTCTCAGTGCAGTTTGTGTTGTCGGTGATGATGATGATGATGATGATGATGATATCGCTGTTATGTTTTTTTCTGATGTTGCTGTGTATTATTAGTTGCTGTTAGTAGCGTCTTTATTCGTGATGGTGGCGGCGACGGCGGCGGCGGTGGTAGTGGTGGTGGTGGTTAACATAACGGTGGTGATACTGGTAGTCATAGTGAAGACGGTGGTGGTGGTGCTGGTGCTGGTGGTGGCGGCGGCGGTAGTCATAATGAAAATAACGATAACAGTAGTGGTGGTGGTGGTGGTGGTGGTGAGGCTGGGGGTAGTAGCCATAGCGTAAGATAACGGTGATGGTGGTGATGGTGGTGGTGGTGGTGGTAGTCACAGTGAAGAAGAGAATTATGCGAGTGGCGGAGGTGGTGGTGGCGTTGGTAGTCATAGTGAAACGATAATGGTGATGATGGAGTTGATGCTGGAGATATGTTCGTGCGCTGGGTGGATGGAGCGGCGGCGGCGGCGGTGGTGGTGGTGGTGGTGGTAATACTGGTTGTTAATGCGATAGTGATGGTAGAGGCAGTAGCTGACAGCGATGGTACGAGGAGGCGGGGGGGTGCGAGTGTTGTGTGGCAGTAGTAGTAGTA
>NC_068994.1:3991690-3994418 GCF_001194135.2 Octopus bimaculoides | reverse complement strand
GGAGTTGATGCTGGAGATATGTTCGTGCGCTGGGTGGATGGAGCGGCGGCGGCGGCGGTGGTGTTGTGGGGGTGGGGGTATGGGTGGTTGTGGTGATCGTTAGGGTTGGACTTGATGTTGGTGGGGTAAGGTGGCTAGAAGTGAAATATCGTGGACCAGGGGTACCCTGGTGATGGAGGGAAGGAAGGGTCGGGTTAAGGAGTGGGGGACGAAGGGAGTGGGGGAGAGGAGTTGGATGTCTGTGTGTGTGTTGGATAAATTGTTAGAGACAGGCAGAGAAAGAGACAGCCTGACAGATAGAAAGATAGAAAGATAGACAGACAAGTTGGTAGATAGAGAGATAGGAGAGATTGACGGACAGACAAGAAAAGCAGAGAGGGAAGAAGTAAGAAGGACAAAGAAAAATAGAGAAGAATAAAGAGAGAGATAGAAAGGATATATATATATATAGAGAGAGAGAGATAGAAAGGATATATATATATAGAGAGAGAGAGAGGGGGGAAAGGAGAGAAGATAGACAGATAATGAATTAGAAAGGTAGGGTGAATGGATAGAAAGGTAGAGAGAGAGAGATTGGGAGAAAGAAAGAGAGATGTGATAGAAAGGAAGAAGAAAAGAAGTGGAAGCCATGTTAATTGTGGAAGGAGGAAGGAGGAGGAGGAGGAGGAGATGAAGTTTATTTCTTGTCTGTCTGTGTGTAGTTTGTTGGGGAGTTCCGCAATCAGAAGCAAGCTAAATAGAGAGAGAAGGAGTAATGAAAAGAGAGAGAGTGAGAGAGGTTTATAATGAGAGATGGATATAATTATGTGAGAGGATAAACGGAGCATTGAGGCTAACGAAGGGAGAGAGAGAAGGAGAGAGTTTATAAGAGAGCGAGAGGGGGAGAAGGAAGAGAGGACAGAGTGACATGGAGATAGAAAAACAGATAAACATATAAGAGGAGGAGTGGGAGAAAAGAGAGTAAAAGCAACAAGGACAGAGAAAGGTAGATAAATGTGTTAGAGGAGAAGTGCCAGCGAAAAAGAGAGAGGGTGAGAGGTACGGAAAATACATATTAAGAAAGGGGAGTAGTGAGGGGAATTTCTACAAACAGGAAAAAGATAGAGACAGAAGAGAGAGAGAGGGGGCAAAAGAAAGACTAGAACTGAATTAGCGAGAATGAGGGAGGGTGAGAGTTTTTATGAAATAATACCTCCATACATATAAAACTATATAAACACATACACATATGTATAGTATACGTCCACATAGACACGTCTAAAGAGAGGGAGAAGCTGACAAGGCGAGGGGGAGTGGGAGAGTTTGGTAGGGAGAAAAGCGGAGGAAACAGCAACAACAACAACAGCAACAACTACAAGCGTAGAGAAAACCACGAGAGGAGGGAAGCCAGTGAGATGGAGGTAAGTTCTAGCCGTCCTAACTCCCATGTTTTGCCTATAATGTTTATTTTCATGCAGCAAGGTGCTCCTAGGCTACACATCGTGTAAGATGGATGTGAGGGATTTCTGGTCTCTGAAAAAATCTTCTTTTTTTTACACACCGGAGTGCTTCATGGGGTTTTCTGCAACATAATAATCTAGAGATGGATGGATCGACTGACACACACACCGAAAATGCTTTTTCTACAACTCCTGCCGTCGCCTATATTCACATACAGACACACAGTTATACACACACACACACACATATATGTACACAATACATACACGCACACACATACGTATACATACGCACATATATGCTTCTATATTTGTATATATATATATATATATATATATATATATATGTATGTATGTGTGTGAGCTTGTGCATAATAATCTTCCTCTCTCCTCTGTGTATATATATATGTGTGTATGTACGTGTCTGTACAATGCATATGTTTGCATGAATATATATATTATACTTTATAATATATATATATATATATATATATATATATATATATGAGAGAGAGAGAGAGAGAGATAGTCTATATGCGTGTGTGTCTGTGCATATATATATATATATATATATATTCTGACAGCTATACAAATCATGTGTATTTATATATAAATGATTCGAGTATATGTACGTACATATATATATATATATATACAGATTGTATATGTGTGTGTGTAATTATAAATAAGTGTATGTGTGTATTATACTGATGCTAGCTACCACCACAAGCATCATCATGATGTCTTCATCGGCTACACCATCATCATTATCATATTAAGTGTATGTACACTCACCAACATCTACACGCTTCAGTGTGTGTGTTTGTCTGTATTATAAATGTGATGTAGCATGCATTCAGGGTAACTGTTGTAAATATAGAGGTACAAATACATACACACACACACACACACACACACACACATAAACATATATATATATATATATATATATATATATATATATTGCCACATACGTACGTACAGATATATAATACACACATACGTACGTACGTTTAAACATACATACTTATATACAGCTATATAACCATCACGACTAAGGCCAATCTATGTATGCATAATATACGCAGCGTAAACACTATATACACATATATCTGATTAGGTCTTTATATTATCATATTTCTACGCCCATATATATATATATATATATATATATATATAGTGTTGTATTAAACTTTCTGCACACAACGTAGGTGCTTCTATATGTAAGTCTACATATATTTATTAGTATATAAACACATGGACACACACACACACACACACACATATAT
>NC_068994.1:3981355-3991680 GCF_001194135.2 Octopus bimaculoides | reverse complement strand
ATATATATATATATATGTATATATATACGATGTTCATCTAGTGAGTTGGCCCTTTCAAATTTTCAACGGTCGATTCATATAATCGGCTATTCGCCCGTTGTATGGCAGGTTCCCTTCTCCATGGAAATAGCTATGGGAACGGCACCATGGCAAAAGTCACCCTCTCTTTCTCTCTCTCCTCTCTTTCTAAGTGAGTATATATATATGCATGTGTGTATGCATATAAATATATGTGTGTGTGTGTGTCTGACTTTCTCCCTGTTTCTTTTCTATCAATTATTCTATTATGTCTGTATATCTGTCTGCCTATATACATATATAAATTTATTAGTTCAATCAGTCTATCTATTTGTCTATCTGTCTCTCTGTGTCACTCTGTCTTCGACGTTGGCATCTTTGTTACTCTAATGAGCTGTCGCTTGCTTCATTACCGTCTGGATGACTTTTAATTACTACCACCTATTCTGCCCCATCATCACCACATCACTCATTACAAATACACACACACACACACACACACACACACAGAGTCGTGCGTGTATGTATTATCTATCTATCTATCTATCTATCTATCTATCTGTCTGTCTGTCTGTCTCTCTCTCTCTATATATATATGTGGTTATATGTATTTGTGTGGCTGTATAATATATCTATATATGTGGCTATCCTATATGTGTATGTGTACATGTATGTATGGATATACCTATGTATTATCATATTTATATATATCCATACACATGTAATCCAAATGTGGTTACGTACACATGTGTATGTGTGTGTGTATGTATGCATACTTTAAAAGAAAAATCTAAGCGTGTGTGTGTGCCAGTAGCCGGCCGTAATTGTGTCTCCCTGTACCTCCTGCTTCCACCTGCAGTCGACTATAATTTATAGTACTTTTAACAATACAACCATGCAGTCTGACATCTGACACATCCACACACACACACACATCACACACACGGCCGCGCCAGCGTACACATACTTATCTCTCTTCGCACGGACATACACACAAGCCTTTCTCCCTTTACTACCACACACACACACATACACACTTGTCTTCTGTGTGTGGAAACACCTATGTGATTGTCTGTGAGTTGAGGAAAATAGTTGAAAATAATTCTGGACAGGATTTCTTACACATTATATTCAGTGTTTGTGTTCGTATGACATGCTTAAGCGCGTAATTTATATATGTATCTGCACATACTTCTCACGAGTAGTACCCTTAATTGTTTAAAAGGTCACACGTTTTGTGATTCTGCTGGGGTAACAAAAGTTCCAGCCATGTGGGGTTGACCAGACGAATGTTTTCAAGAGAGTGGAAAGATTTAAAATAAAGTGGATGGCGGGAGATGGATAGAAAAAGATTTTAATAAAGAAACGGACGGAGCGAGAGAGAAGCGGATAATGAAAAGATGGACCTTAGTCTGATAAGAGCTCGTTTCTGTTGGTTTAAAGACGTTCAGCTTGTGAGGTTGCCGTGCCTGAAGAAATACCAAAACCTGATGGTGAAGAGGAGAATTCATCCACAATATTCAATTAGTTTGCAATATTTTGGGAGGTCGTCGAACCATTTGCTGTTGCTGTTTATATTTTAAGTGAAGGGAAACACTCATCATCCGTTTTGGCCATGCTTACGAAGCCTCTTAATTTATCAGACAGCTCATTGTCTCATCAATATTTCGATCTCTGGTCCTTGCAGACATAATAGGGCGTCTCTCCTACAGTCAGTTGGAAGACGTGAGGCAAAGCTAAACAACCCCCCTGTCGACTCTGATTAAAAAAAAGTATTCAAGCTATAACCATCACACCCTTTTCCTCACCCCAAGGAATAGTGTACACTGGACTGTGTTATAACAACGTCTCTCTCTTTTTTTAAGGCCGTTCTGAGGGAGATTTGACTGCTATTGGAAGCAGGTCTATCGACCACGTATAGACTCCCTCATTTAATGTTGGCAGATCTCAATTAGTCATACTAGCTGTGAATCTTTTTCTGCATTGCAGTCGCTGACTGGGACTTCTGCCATCTCTTCTCTCACGTTCACTTAACATCGATGAGGCTTCAGATAAAAACTGACCCTTTTACCAAGAAGCTTCTCGTTGACATAATCCATCTGTCAATGTGGAACTTCTTGCAGATCGAATGGTTAAGAAGTTATCTTCGCAAGCACAGGGTCTCGGGTTCGATCCTGCTACTTTGTATCTTGGGCAAATGTCATTTTTTTTTTTGAAGCTTTGAGTTCACGGAAACTCTCCCGTCGGTTGGATTGTACCTGTAATTCAAAGAGGCATAGCTTTGTCATACATTGTATCATGCTGGTTCTCCCTGAGAATTATTTGAAGGTTATTTGTAGAATATTCAACCGTTTGAACGTTAATTCAGGAGCGGGTAATTCGGTTGATCGAACAGGTTTATGGGAGAGAGTGACCGGCTGAATATTCCGTCTAAATGTACCTCTTGCATAGATCTGTGGTTCTCAACCAGTTTTTGCTTATAGACCCCTTTGATTACTATTTTACTCAGGTAGATTCTCACAACCATTCGGTGTTTAAAAAGATCCCATTATATTTTTATAATAAAATGTTATTAGGAATTGTATAAAAGAATTGTTAAAATATTTTGTGTATCATAGAAATATGACCAATTTATTGCACATAGATTCAACAAACTCTTACCAAGAGTCATACGGATCCTGGTTGAAAGCCACTGTCACAAATCGTGATTGTCCTAATTCGATATTTCTCGGGTGTTACTGTCGTGAGCAACTAGTTGAGACCGAAGGCTATACATCGTGTTAAGAATGTATTTGTGCTGTATATGACTCAAACTTGGAGCAAATTTAGCACCTGTTTAGGAAATAGGTCTCTACCCATTCATGGGCTGGTTATTTTAAAGATTGGGGCATTTATTTGCAAATATGGTAATTTATCAGACGCATGGCTTCTCAGTAAATAAACCTCACATTGATGTGATACAGAAAAAATTAATCAATATTGTAAAAAAAAAAAGGGCTAGAACTACAAAGTAGGGCACGTCTTAAATCAACAGTTGCAACCTCTGAAACTGTCTTCTTGATTACGGGTAATGAGAACCTTCTGATTTTGTCAAGGATTTTCTTTAAATGCTATTCCGTAGCAATCAAGTCTCATGTTTAGATTTTGGTGGATTGACTACCCAGAGGGTGGAGAGGATTTTAAAAACACGCAAGGCTGTTTGCTCGTTGTTTTGGTAAAGTTTCTAAATGGTAAAGAAAGAATATCGCTTGTTTTATAGACTTTGTATTTAGTAAACACGTTACTATGGACTGAATTACCCGAAGAGCAGAACTTGCTTTAAAAGGTTTTGTAATCCCGTGAGTTGCTTCTGTCCTCCTTCTTGAATATGTTTACAACCAGATCCGCAATGAACACCAACGTTGACTGCGTCGTCAACCTGAAACGAATTTTATTTTTTATTTTTTATCTTGCAGAAGGTTTGTCATGGGTTGGATCATTGAATCTGATTGAACATATAAAAAAAACAACAAAAAATGTCTCTTTTTTTCTGGGCCAGAATCTCGATTGTGTTTGTTTATTGCTTTTCCCCTTTTTTCTGGATATACTTTGCAGTTCTCTCCTTGCCTGGGGCTAAATATATTTCGTTGAAAAAATACTTGGAGGATCTACATTCCTTTAACTTACTTTTGTAAAAGCTTTTGAATTCCCGTATTTAATGGCATATAAGACGCATTTTTTTTTAATGTTTAAAACAAAAAAGATAATCTCCTCGGGTCCCATATACAAAGTTGAAACTGTCATTAGCTAATTTTGTTCCTGACGTTCACTTTTTTCTGAATATGTACTGCTAAAATTAGGGTTCGTCTTATGTGCCCGTGTATCTTTAATACCATCAAATACAATACTCTAAATTTCTTTGATGCAGTTAGTAGAAAGGCGAGCAATCCTGCTGTTTCTTCCAGTTTTCGTGTTGTCGTCATCAGGTTTACTTTCTTCTAAACAGAAATCATTCATATTTAAGAGTTGTATCTCAGTATTATGCTAGTAGTGTCGGTGGCAATTGCAGTTTAGAGGTCGTTACTGCCCGGGATGTTGGAGGGGATCGGATTTTGTTGAGGTACATCAAAAACATTTATTCCACGTGTTGGGAAAAATTATTGTCCTGATTGACAATATTTTCTGTCTTTAATAAGACGCCTCCTGTGATAGTGTATTGATGAATGATGCCAAAACTCTTACTCCAGCTTCTGTCGAGCTGGCTGAAGCCCTTATCAATCTACAGCAACAATTCATACGAAAACCTGTTCCTACTGAGAACCGAGTTGTGGATATGACCTTGTGTTAGGATCTGATAGCATCTAGAATAATGACACGAAATTCTCAGCTCTCAGTAGGCCGTGGGCTCTGGCCCTTTTTGTAAACCTAGTAAATATTTCAAAAAAGAAAACCTCAAATAAATGACATTTTCACCGTAATTTTCAAACGGAACACCATCACTAACACCCAATACAACCTCTAATTCACACTCTTCTCACCGATATTCTTCAAAGCAAATTTTCAACCTTTTGCGCGCTCTCTCGCAGACACACACACGTTTGTGCCTTTGCAAACGTAGTCAATAGTCCCAACCGAAATAAACACACACTAAATGCACATCTGAGTGATTAAGAAATATACGATTCACAACATTTATGATAAAGGCAGGGAATTCCGTTTATATACACACACACACACATACACACATGTACATGATGGGACCGCCCGTCGAAAACGATGTGCGAGTGTTCCGTAACGAACTGCAGCAACTCCAACAAACTGGAAGAGCAACATTCAGATGTGTGTATGACGTGTAGTAAGAAGTTTGCTTCCCATTCCCATGGTTCCGAGTTCAGTTCCACTGCGTGGCACCTCGGGCAAGTGTTTTCTATAGCCTCGAGCTGATCAAAACCCCTTGGGAGTGGATTTCGTAGACGGAAACTGAAACAAGCTGGTCGTGTGCGTGTGGCGCGCGTGTGTGTGTGCGTGTCACCACTGCTTGACGCCCCGCCGTAACGCTGCGGTTCGGCACAAGTGATCGATAGAATAATTAGCAAGCTTTCAAGAAAAATAAATACCGAATTCGAACCGTTCGATTAAACCCTTCAGGGCACTGCCCCAGCATGGCCACAAGCCAATGACTGAAACAGAAGTTAAATATGAAGGTAACAATAACTCTTCTCCCTTCCATGTCTTTCTCATACACACACACACACGTGTAGAAGAGAGGAGGGAATAGATAGATAGATAGATAGATAGATAGATAATGGATGTTTATCTCCCGTTTATCTGTCTTCCCTTATTTCCCCTCCCCCCCAGGAACCTCCCTCTGTCTCCCCTTATTCTTTTTATCCCCTCCACTCTTTAATACCTTACCACATCCTACTCCTCCCACTCTCTACACATCTTACCCTTTCTCCTTCTCTCTTGACCGACATACAACTCATGTACACACACGCAACTTTTTATGCATGTTAAATTAAATTGCTTTTATTTTTAATCCTGTTGAGTGTGTACCTAGTAGCCTACACTTATGTTTGGTGTCATAAACTTCAGAACTTATAATAAAATATCTGAGATAGCAGTTTGTGAAGATTATACACTTTCATAGTGTATCTACCGAATTACAAACGAAAAAAAAATCGGCGCCTGTTACTCGTTGCATTCTTCCTAAGCTGAAAGCTGCTTGGCTGTCGGTGTAGGACGAATATTAGTAGACATTCCTTGTGTGAATAACCAGTCCAGACTAGTGGAGGAGCTTATTGTCAGCTTCGTCCTGCCGAGAAAAGAAAGGCCCTCTGGATAAACTAGTACGGTGTCTACTCTGTGAAGTTGAACGTATAATTCATTAAACATACCTTTGAGAACTTATTCTCACAACTTTTCGTATATTCAGTTGTAGAACATGTCAAAATTGTTACAATTGTCTGATGGTATTTACAAAGGGCCCTTTTGTTTTGTGCTCAAATTCCACTGAGGTCAATTTTGCCTTTCGTCCTTTCGAGGTGGGTAACTTAAGTCACCAGTCAATTTCTAGGATCGATGTAATATTCCTAAAAAGCTTAACTTACACCGCCCTTTAAACAAATTAAACTTTAGACCTATTGATGAATAAATACTGCATTGTACTATTTTGTGACAGCGAGACCGTATTCCGTTAGGATTTGATCGCAAAACTGTGATATTCGGCAGTTTAGGCACTGATAGGAATGTAGGAAGACATTCCGTGGGGCCGACTGCATTATAGTTCCATAACCTATAAAGATGGTAAGATTCCACCAACTGGGAGCGGAGCCCCGAACTCTCTCCAATTTGAACCTTTTCACACTAATCTGACCAGGTAAGAAGTTTGTTTCCCAACCACATGGTTCCGGGTTCAGTCCAGCTGCATGGCACCTTGGGCAAGTGCTTTTTACTATAGTCCCCCGGTCCGACCAAAGCCTTGGGAGTGGATTTGGTAGACGAAAACTGAAAGAAGCCCGTCGTATATAATACCTGTGTGTTTGTCCCCCACCACTGCTTGACAACCAGTGCTAGTTTGTTTACGTGTCATAACTTAGCGGTTCAGCAAAAGGACTGACAGAAATAAGTATCAGATTTTTAAAATAAGTGCAGTCCAATGATTGATACAATTTCGTGCCGTTCTGAGAAGATGAATTCTTAAATGCGACCATTTCAGATTATGAATATTGGTTCCAGGTTTTGGGCACAAGGCTAGCAATTTCGGGGGACGGGGTAAGTCAATTACATCGATGTCAGTGCTCAACTGCTGCTTATTTTATCGACCCCGAAAGGACGAAAGGTGAAGTAGACCTCGTCGGGATTTGAACTCAGAATGTAAAGATGGACGGAATGCCGTTAAGCATTTTACCCTGCGTACTAAACTGAGACTATGAACATCTCGTTGTTGGTCTGCTCCTGGGTCTGTTGCCAGTTGGCTCGGCTGCAAGGATCCGTCTTTCGATTCTTTCCTGCCACATTCTCATCACCAGTTCCATGTGGCATTCCAAAACTCCACTGAATTTGTCGCACTGGTCCTATATTTGAAATCGAAAGCTTTTTTGTGTTAAGTGAGTAGCTATTATGATAGCAGTGACTTCGAAAACAGTTGACTGGCGCCGGGAATTTCTTGTAAAATATTACGAAATAGTTTAAACGAACATTGAACCATAGAGCCATCGTTTCGTGGGTAACTTTAACCACTTAACACACACACAGACATGCAGTCACAGTTACTGACACAGAACTTTATGGTCCTCTCCACTACCATCTTTAAAAAGAAAGGAAACGTTAGCAATGTACTCTTAGCTATACAAGAAGACGAGGTCGTGGTCGGTGTTTAGAATTCCTTTAGCCCTTGGTTCGCTCGATCAGAGCTGAACACACCATGAGCGCATACGTGTGGATCTGTCAACACGCACCGGGGTCCGTGCACTTGCTAGGAATAACAATCAAATCGTCCTCACATCACATCGCCGTCTTAAAAGTGAAGGACAACGAATAATGCAGTCTTCGAAAGTGGGTTGGACGGTTACAGCTGGATGCTTTTGAACATAACTGCTCGACCATGGTTTATCTCGGGCGAAATCGTAAACGCGTTACCGTCTGGAAGTACGTGCGTGTGTATTAAGTATGTGTGTGTGTGTGTGTGTGCGTTAACAAGTATATATGTGTATGCATGCTAATAAGTGTTTATGTATTAATAAGTGTGTATTAGTAAGTATATATGTGTGCTAATAAGTGTGTGTGTGTATCAATCAGTGTGTATATGTTTATAAGTATAAGTGCACGCGCGCGTGTGTGTACGTGTATGAAAGTGTTAATAATCGTGTGTGTGTGTGGGTGTTAATAATCGCGCGCGCGCGCATGTGTCTGTTTATAAGCATGTGTCGGTGTGTATGTGTCTGTTTATAAGCATGTGTGGGTGTGTATGTAAGGCAGCTCTTCATTCATGGGCAGATAACTTGATAAATATTGATGGCAATTCCTTCACCTTTGCACTTCTTCCTCTCGAAATATTTTATCACAGACTTAAAGGAAATGTGAGATATTTTTTTAATTATTATCTTTTTCTTTAATTTCTCGACGTTAATTCGTCTCGTTGTTTCCTCTCTCTCTCTCTCTCTCGCTCCTCTCTTCCTGTCGTCTTTATCTATAAAATGTATTGCTTATAATTTAAGAAAGTAGAAACACCAACGAGATAAACTTGCAGGACAAGAGTTACCATTTAATCACAGACAGCTTCTGTAATAGTCTGGCTCTCTTATTGATTTCAGAGGATAATCTTGTTTGTCTTCCAACCCACGAACATGTATATGTCTGTATATATATATATATATATATATATATATATATATATATATATATATATACATATATATATATATATATGTATATATAGTATATATATATATATATATATAGTATGGTGTATGTGGCCTATGTACAGCTTTCTGACAGTGTTACAGAACTCGATACTATTATGAACTTAGTTGTCCATTCCCAGCCGGTAGCTTTCAGCTTCCCCAAACAAGTTTTCCTTACTTGTGACTGTGAGATTGGTGGAAACTTTCAGTTGAAACAAAAACACTAAAAATTCTGTTTCTAATGAGAATTCTGTATTCCAAAGATCTGTGTATATATCTATGTATAATGTGTGTCTAGTCATATATATTCCTGGCACTCCGTCGTTTACGACGACGAGGGTTCCAGTTGTTCCAATCGAAGCAACAGCCTGCTTGTGAAATTAACGTGCAAGTGGCTGAGCACTCCACAGACGTGTGTACCCTTAACGTAGTTCTCGGGGAGATTCAGTGTGACAAGGTTGGCCCTTTGAATTACAGGCACAACAGAAACAGGAAGAAAGAGTGAGAGAAAGTTGTGGTGGAAGAGTACAGCAGGGCTCGCCACCATCCCCTGCTGGAGCCCCGTGGAGCTTTAGGTGTTTTCACTCAATAAACACTCACAACACCCGGTCTGGGAATCGAAACCGCGAGTCCGCTGCCCTAACCACTGGACCATTGCGCCTCCACAGTCATATATATATGTGCATATGAGTGTGTATATGACTGTGTGTGTGTGTGTATATCCCTTCATTCTTCACCCTGTTCTCTCCACCCATATTTCACATTGATCACCCTCCTCTGCTGCCAAATTATCACCATCGTGTATCTCTCCCACCTTATATGTACCATTGGTCACTTGTGCCCCACCCCTTTCTCACATCTACTCCCCAGCCCTGCTCAGGCTCCACACCCAACCCCTTCTCTTCCCTACCTTTCTTTCAACACTCATTCTTCGTTCATTATATTCGCCCCCCTCAACTACCCCCCAATCCCCCCCTCTCTCTGTGCCAGTTACTGTTGAGCTTTTGTTCTGCCCCATTGATTTCTATTCACCTTGTACTTTGAGGATCCACCTTGACACCATGTCCCCTCTCTATTTATATATGCCTTTCCTGCTCCACCCTATCTTTTATAATGTGAATAGACATGTAACCCATCTACAGCAAGAAACCCCTTCTGTTCTGGCCCCTTCTCTCACACTTTAATGATATAGTTATTGTAATGAATTCTTCACTATATTCAAAATTAATTCTAACAAAGACAGTGCATTTCAGCAGAGATATGGTAACAAAAGGGTTAAAGTGATCTCGTCGAAATTTCATGTTAATTTATATTCAAAAGACTAGATTATTTTACTAAATTCTTTATTATTTGTAAAATTAACTGAAACACAGTCATTGCATTTCAACAGCACTATGGTAACAAAAGGGTTTAAATTTAACCCTAGACACGCAAGCACATGTCTTTGTAGTTATATTAGTAACATAAAGGCACTGAAGTTGAGTCATAAACCTCATTTAGTCAGAACTCTGCCACCACCAGCATCATTTAATGCAGTTGAATGAAAGAGAGAGAGAGAGAGAGAGACTTGACCTTTCTTGACTTGTTACATATCTGTGTCACTGCTGTTGTATCATTGGTCAGCTTTTGTGGTGGAGGGAGGGTTGACCTGACCAGTTCAGACTCATAAGTATATATATATACAGGGGATTATTATTATTATTATTATTATTATTCTGCCGAGGTCAACTTTGCCTTTCATCCTTTCGGGGGTTGATAAATTAAGTACCAGTTACGCACTGGGGTCGATGTAATCGACTTAATCCCTTTGTCTGTCCTTGTTTGTCCCCTCTATGTTTAGCCCCTTGTGGGCAATAAAGAAATTATTATTATTATCATTATTACTATTATTATTATCATTATTATTATTATCATTATTATCAT
>NC_068994.1:3948192-3981345 GCF_001194135.2 Octopus bimaculoides | reverse complement strand
TCGGGGGTTGATAAATTAAGTACCAGTTACGCACTGGGGTCGATGTAATCGACTTAATCCCTTTGTCTGTCCTTGTTTGTCCCCTCTATGTTTAGCCCCTTGTGGGCAATAAAGAAATTATTATTATTATCATTATTACTATTATTATTATCATTATTATTATTATCATTATTATCATTATTATTATTATCATTATTACTATTATTATTATTATTATTATCATTATTACTATTATGGTGGCAAGCTGGCGGAATTGTTAACACACCAGGTAAAATGCTTAACGGCATTTGGCTGTTCTTTCGTTCTGAGTTCAAATTGCGCCGAGGTCAACTTTGCCTTCCATCTTTCAAGGTTGATGAAAAAGTACCAGTTGAGTACTGGGGATCAGTGTGATCGATTTACCCCCTCCCCTCAAATTTCAGGCCTTGTGCCTACAGTAGAAAGAATTGTTGTTGTTGCTTAGCTTTTGGCCAGCACTGACCCATGATGAAAGGTCATTCAACAGATGACCATCCCATCGTTTTTTCAGCTGAAGGCTTCTCCAGGTCACAACAACCTAGAATGTGGTTGGAGGAAAACGTGACTGCTATTTCTGTCATGTGGCAAGACACTGTGTTAAGACTGACCTATCCAACCCACACCAGCTCATGAAGGAGATGTAAACATGATGAGGAGGAGGAGGATGTCCACATGTTTTAATCCCCAGTTGTGAAAGTGCGTGGCTTAGTGATTAGGGGTTTGGGCTCATGATTCTGAGGTTGTGAGTTCGATTCCTTGTGGTGCATTGTACCCTTGAACGAGACACTTTATTTCTCATTGCCCCAGTCCACTCGGCTGGCAAAACTGAGTTGTACCTGTGATTCAAAAGGGACAGCCTTGTCACATTGTGTGTCAAGTTGAACTTGCTTCAGAGCTACTTGGAGGGTACACGTGTCTATGGAGCACTCAGCCACTTGCATATAAATATTATGAGTAGACTGTTCCATTGATTAGATCAACCAGAACCCTCATTGTTGTAACCGGCAGAGCACCAGGTGTTAATCTTCAGTCATGGCTGTGTGGTTCGGTTTGTTTTGCATCTGTGTTGAAGATGATGGTTGTTCATAAATTAGGAGCTGGAAGATTTTTCTGGTTGCAACAAGAGTGAAGGGTGGGAGAAGTTACACCCTAAATTATTTCACTTTCCCAATGTAAAAACCAGCTGGTGTTGCACTTCCATCTGACCCACTATATACAGTCCTTTCTCCCCACAACATCAACCTTCTGGAATCTTCTTGCTCCTGTCCTTTTTGCACAAGGTATATTTCAATGTTGTTATTATTTATAATTCAGGTCACTGCCTGGGATTGAACTCTGCGTAGTGATTAAGAGCGCGGGCTACTAACCCCAAGATTCTGAGTTCGATTCCAGCAGTGACCTGAATAGTAATAATAACAATAATAATAATAATAATAATAACATCGAAAAATACCTTCAAAATTTCCCTCAAGACACCTGATGAAGGCTGGAGAGTATATCAGCCGAAACTTTGTGTTAACAACAAGCAAGATGAGGACAAATATCCATCAAATGTAAATAATGTAATATTCAGAACTTTAAGTATTCTGGGACTTAATGGGTTAAGGTGGTGCTGCAGCATGGCCACAGTCAAATGACTGGAAAAAGTAAAAGAATTGTTTTATTTTTATTTTAAGTTGAATATTTTTCTCTTGAGAATTAGTGTTTCATTATTTTGTATAATCCGCAAAAAATTTAATTAAAGCTTTGATTATTATAATTATTGTATGTATGCCATTCTCTCTCTCCCTCCCCCTCTCTCTCTCTCTCTCTCACTTTCGTTATGTATTTTATATTAGCATCTTTTAATTTTGTTTTTTATTTCTTCTCTCATTTTCTTTTCAGCCGATCCAGATTTGTACCCAGTAAATGAAGGATTCCACCACCTTCCCCCTCTCTCCTCCTCTCTCTCTCTCTCTCCCTCCCTCTCTCTGTCTCTCCCTCTCTTTCTCATTCACTCCCTCTCTCACTCTTCCCATTTCCAACAGAAAGCAAGAAGAAAAGCTCTTTCAAAATTTCCAGTGGCCTCACCATTCTCCTTCCGGTTCCACAGAGACATAATACCAACACAAAAATGAAAACACCAAAGATTCTTTCTGCTCCTCCTCCTCTTCTTCCTCCTCATTGTCTAACCTTCTGAATGGACAGTATTCTCTTTTTCCTGACTTCTTTCAAACCTCATCACGTTGCGAATCATCATTTTTATTATCCTTATTTTGTTTTGTACATTTTGTCCCTCCCTAACGGCAACATTACTTAAAGAGGATGGAACAGTTCGTCACTACAAGGCAGGCGTCTTGACCATTTCATATCTCCCTGTGTTCTCTCTGACCAATATTTCATCAGCTCCACCACCACCACCATACAACAACGACAATAAACTTTGGCAGTTTTTCTCACTGCAAAATCACTATAAACATCTAAGGTGGAGCAGATCTGTTTGTTATTTCAACATGTGTTAATTAACAGCAATGATCGTTTAACAACTGGAATGTTTGGTACATTGTGAATAACTATCATGTTTGTTAAGACGGACTTCTGGACTTCGAAGGGAGAAGACTTTCTTGTAATCTGATAACGTTGGGTAAAAGAGTAAAGTAACAAAGAGAGGGAGGGATAGAAGATAAACAGACAGACAGAAAGTAGAGAGAGAGAGAGAGAGGTGGGTTCGTGGAAAGGAAAACAGAAGGCATTATTAACCAGTGAAGAAAGTTAAAGGCTAAAGTGAATATACATATAACACACACATACACACACACAAATATATATATACATATATCTGTGTGTGTGTGTATGTGTGTGTGTGTGTGTGTGTTGGAGGGAGGGACAATGATGAGTGTTGAAAGGTAAAAAAAAATCTCTCAGTTGAAATATGTTTTAAGCAAGAGGGAGAGAGAGGCAGAGAGCACATCAACACCTTAAGCAAGTCTTTCCACAGGAAATATTGAAATGTCTTCATTGTTAATCTAACCATGTTAAAATTGTGAATATTCCAGAAACAATGTTCGTTTAACAGCAGCAACAAAAATAACCACAACAGTAGTGATATTAATAATAATAACAATAATAATAATAATAATATCGATAATAATAACAATCAACTGAAACGTTTCCCCTCACCTCACCAAATTCTACAGGATGGAGTCATTACAACCTATGTATTCATCTTCTGGGACTGGTTTAGTTCCCCCTGGAAATAATCCCAATGCAGGGCAAGATACAAGCAGCAGTGGTGGAAGGGGTGGCGCAGGGAACCGTGTCACCAACAGCAGTGGTGGCACGAATGTCGGTAGACAGACGACCAGCATGGAACACATGAGAGGCAACGACGTGTTCTACAGGGACAACTTACTGAAGGGGCCACACCCTTCTGCTGGGCACACACACCATGCTCACAGTCACGCCCACAGCCACGCCCACGGTGGGCACCATGACCACCATGCCCACAGTCACGCCCGACACACCAACTGCAGTGGTAGTGGAGGCGGTGCCGGCGGCGGAGGCACTGGCAACCACCAACATCATCATCATCACCACCACCATCACCACGGGCATATTGGAGGGGTTAACCAGAATGCCCTTCATTCGGGAGGTGGTGTTGGTGGGACCAGTGGTAAGGGCCTTGGTGTTGGTTTGAACAACACAAACATGAACACAAATGTTAACCCGGGCCTCAACGTAAACCTCGGACCGAGTCCTAACACCGCTGCGAACATGCCGCCAGCCACGAGCATCACAAGCAATGTAAACATAGCCCCTCCTCCCCCGCAACAGCAACAACAACAACAGCAGCAGCAGCAGCAGCAGCAGCAACAACAACAACAACAACAACAACAGCAGCAGCAGCAGCAGCAGCAACAACAACAGCAGCAGCAACAACAACAACAGCAGCAGCAACAGCAACAGCAACAACAACAAGCACCCCACCCACAGCCGCCTTCGACAAGTTCTGCAGCCACTACAATGAATATGAGTATGCCATCAGGCATGATAGTGAACGCCAGCATGGTCGGTATGAACATGAATGCAATCCACACCATGCATACCATGCATGCGGCCATGAACATGATGATGATCAAACGCCACCCAACAAGTAGTGAGAAAGAGGAGAAGCAACATAAGTGTGACGTTTGCCGTAAAACTTTCACTCGACGTTCGGACCTGCTGAATCACCAGCATGCTGCTACGCTGAACGACGATGGCAAGCACTTCTATTGTTCGTTTTGCCGTAAAGCATTCCCCATCCGTGCTCGACTCAAGGACCATTTACGCACACACACCGGCGAGAAACCGTTCCGATGTGTTTACTGCGAGAAAATGTTTGCGCACCAGACCAACCTGAAATCACATCTCCGTTTACACACTGGCGAAAAACCTTTCAAGTGCATCGTATGTAGTAAGGCTTTCTCGCACCAAACCAACCTGAAGAGCCACGAGCGCACGCACACGGGCTGCAAGCCGTACCACTGTGGATACTGTGGTAAAGCGTTTTCTCATCAGACAAACCTGAAGGACCATCAGCGGATCCATACTGGTATCAAGCCCTATAGATGTAGTTATTGCGACAAGGCCTTCAGCCATCAGACGAATCTCAAAGACCACGAAAGGACCCACACCGGCGTGAAACCCTTTCAGTGTACATACTGTGATAAAGCATTCAGTCACCAGACGAATTTAAAGGACCACCAAAGGACCCACACAGGCGAGAAACCTTATAGTTGTTCCTACTGTCAGAATGCGTTCAGCCATCAGACTAACCTGCGAGATCACGAAAGAACACATACAGGCGTACGACCATATCAGTGTCGTTTCTGCACAAAAGCGTTCAGTCACCAAACGAACCTGAGAGATCATGAAAGAACTCATACAGGTGAAAAACCTTACCAGTGCGCGTACTGCGAGAATGCGTTCAGCCATCAGACCAACCTGAAGTGCCACGAAAGGCTACACACCGGTGAAGCTGCCAAGACGTTCACGTGCACGGTTTGTAACAAAGGTTTTGCTCACCAGACTAATCTGAAGGTTCATGAACGCACTCACAACAGGGGACCGGCGGCGCAGGAGCAGAACAAGGCTC
Source organism: Octopus bimaculoides (assembly GCF_001194135.2). Lineage (NCBI taxonomy): Eukaryota > Metazoa > Mollusca > Cephalopoda > Octopoda > Octopodidae > Octopus > Octopus bimaculoides. The sequence continues at coordinate 3,976,211 of NC_068994.1, read as the reverse complement.
CTCCGCCGAAAGGATGAGCATTTCATGAGTAAGTAAACATATGTATATATGCATGTGTACATACATGTATATGTGTATGCATACACATATACACGAACCAGGTTATTATAATTAGCTCGAAATATGTGTGGGTGTATATGTATATGTTACATATATAATATATATATATATGCATATATATACACACACGTATATGTGTATATATATGCATATATGTGCTTGAGTGTGTCTACTTATATATACACATCGATACACACATATCGATAAACATTTGTGAACAATACATTTCTAAAATAAAAATGCGATCCTGTCCTCGAATGGAAATTGAACCCTGCACCTCTTACTAAAGAGGTGACCGTTCATAATGGATACATTACGAGAGACATCAGCATTGATTCACTTCTTCTTCTTCATTGAACCACACAAATGTTTTTCTTATTTGACTGAGAACGTTAACTCGTCATCACAAACCTGTGATGACGCAACCAGGGTTTACACAGCACTACTAATTAGGGGCTAGGCTAGACTCCTCGTAATGTGAGAAAACAGCCGGTAACTTACGGATGCAGGGTTCCGTTTCCATCGTGGGCACTTGGTCGCATTTTTATTCGCAACTTGTATTGTTTACAAATGTAAAGTTCTGCTGTGTAAATTCATTAACGTTCTCAGTTGCAAACGAGGTCTCATTTGATCATGTCTATACATGTGGGTGTATATAGAGATATACATGTGTATATGCATTGGTATGTGTCAGGCTGTATGTATATATATATGTATATTTACACACCTACACACTTGTTGGTTGAGTGTACGTATATATATACATATATATTTACACTTTACATACTTGCACACGTGTTTATATATATATATATACATATGTATATGCATGGGTGTGTGGGGTGTGCATGTTTTTATATATATATATATATATATATATATATATATATATATATATATATATATATATATACACATACGTTGGTATGTATACATACACATTCATTACCTGCAGTGTGTGTATATGTACGTATGTAAACATGTACGTGTATATATGTCTGTGTATGTATGTGTGTGGCTTTATGTATACATGCAGATGCATACGCACACACATGTCCGCATTATTGTTTTCATTTGCTGGAAACAAGAAAAGGAAAGAAAGGAAGGAAAACCGGAACACCGAAAAATGAAACATTGAACGGAAAAGTGTAATGTTTTCTTCTAGAGTATTCTGAACCAAAAAAAAAACAAAAAAACCTGCAGACAACAACGTTGGAGATATCTTTTAACAAATATGGGTTGTTTTTCTTCCTTTTTTCAATCTTTAAAAACTCTTTCTGCAGGAAAAGAATTAAAAAAAACGTTTTTTTTTTTGTTTTAAATGCCAGTGGAGATGTCAGGAGTCAGATTTGAACCTGAAAAAAGGGCTCATATATGTGTTGCGTCCTATGAGTATCGAGTGGAAGGGACATCAATAGTAAAGGCACATATTGATTGTAGTGACGAAGGTGGTTGAATCCCAAGAAATATCGTACAACAAGCATACAATACCAGTGTATACACACACCATGATATGTACGCGCGCATGCGTGTGTGTATATAGACTGCTGCTGCTGCTACTATTACAAGGACAATATCAAGGAAAATAATTATAATAATAATAATAATATACAGTATTCTGATGCTAAGACAGGAATCTTGTGTTATTTCTTTTGGAGATGATCAAAATGGAAGAAGATAAAGAAAAAGAACTTTTTCAATAACTACCTACAGTTTGTGTGTGGTGAGTGTGTGCACATATATACATACATATATATATATATGTATGCATTTATGCACACCAAATATCTTTATACAAGGTTGGCTTGCACGAAACATTAGGTAGGGTTTCATGCCTTGTTAAAGACACTCACACACAACCATATATACATATATATATATGTATCACAAACACACACATATATAATATATAAATCTTTGGCAGACACAATCATATATATTATTACTACAGACATAAACATATGTAAATACACCATAAATTGTCACTCAGATTTATTGTTTTTGGGGGTTTTTTTCTTTGTGTTTTTTTAAAACAATTTGAACACAAAATCAGAAGAAAAAGATGTTACATTGACTGAATAAATAGCAAAAAATATTGATAATATCAGTGGTAAAATATGGCTGCCTGTTGGTGGATTTTTAATGAAATGATGATTGGAGGTGGTGAAATGAGACGGAGGGATAGAGAGAGCTGCTGCTTGTGGGGTGAGGGGAAACGAGAGAACATGGTGGTGGTTGACTGACAAACACATGGATATGGTTATTTTGGAAAAATACATAAAGTGTATATTCTGGATAAGTCATGGAAAGTTCAATGAAAGTTGTTGAAAAGTGTCGGAGAATGATACAAGGAGACACTGTGAAAGACGTGGATAGATAATGGATACTGAGAAATTTTGTGGAAGATGTAAAGGAAAATACCAACAGATTGGTTATGAGAGATATGTCACAGAAAAGCTGAAGACATTGTTAGAAGAGATGAGGAGATGCCAGAAGGAAGACAAAAAATCAGAAGTTGCCAACAAAATGGAGATGTATTGTGAAAGACAAAAGATATGCCACACAGAATTGACACTCAATCAAAGAACATGGAGACATTTTCGCAAAAAGACTTTAATGAAGCCATTTAATCAATCGCTGTGGCAATCCCTGTGATGTGGTGGTGGTAATTCCTTAACAAATTTGAGTCGATGTTACAATTTCTTTCTTTTTCATTGTTGGAACTGTTCTCATTTAACATTACTAATTCTTTTGGAAAAAGGCATGAATGCCACAAACCCAATGAAGAAAATTTTCTTTGGTTTCATTTTTGTCTAACAAGCAATTGTTTATTTTCATTTTTTTTTTTTTTAAATGTTTTTTTTAAGGTGGCAAGCTGGTGGAATCATTGGCTTGCTGAATAAAAATGCTTAGCAGTATTTCTTCAGATTTATTACGTCCTAACTTCAAATTCTGTCAAAGTCGACTCTGCTTTTCATCCTTCTTGTGGTTGATAAAATAAAGTACCAGTCATTGGAGTCAATGAAATCGACTTGCCCCTCCCCTCAAAATTGCTGGGCTTCTCCAGAATTTAAAAAAACTTTGTATTATTATTACGGCAAAAAGGTAGCAGAATCGTTAGTGTGTTGAGCAAAGTGCTTAGCAAGCATTTCTTTTGACTCGTTATGTTCTGTGTTCAAATTCTGCTGAGGTCAACTTTGCCTTTCATCCTTTCGGGGTCGATAAAATAAGTACCAGTTGAGCACTGGGGTTGATGTAAGCAACTTACCCCACCCATCCGAAATTGCTGGCCTTGTGCCAAATTTTGAAACCAGTATTATTATTATTATCATTATTATTATCAAGTTCATCATTTGGAGGTCAGACTCAAAATACCACCACCCAACATTATTATAAAAAGGAAAGAAAATTGCAAAATCACGTCAAAATATCTGAGAAATGGTGGTGTAAAATGCGATTTTGTGGCAGAGATATCTGGAAGATATTTTACCAAAAAAAGAAAAAGACAAAAATCTTCGGAGAAATAATAAAAATGACAAAAGGAGTGAAAAGTGGGTTAAATGAATTCTGAATGTTTTTCTTTTTCTTTTTCTTTTTTTTTCCTTTTTTTGTAAGGACAAATTTTGCCCACTTCAGAACATCAAGGAAGGACGCTCATAAGACACAGACACTAAATTAAAGGGAGGTAATTTGATATCCAGCCTGTTTCACACGGTGGATTAACTCCCTTTCCTCTGTGCTACCTTTCCGGTAACTGTCTTTTTATGTCGTCGTCATTGAAATGATCCGTAACCCTTAATTTATTTTGTAATCTTGCTTAAAAGGGGGCCGAAAATAAACGAAAAAAAGAAAAAGCAAACCAAATATGCTCGGCAGCTGGGTTGGTTAGCAATGGGGAGGGAGAGACTGGTGGACCGGGGTTATAACTAAACTGGGGGTCAATGTTGGAGGAATAAAAACAAGCTACTAATTTCACCGTCTTTCTATTGTTCTCTTTCTATGTTGTTTACATGAAATATTTTATGTTTGTGATAGCCTCAAGTAGACCAAAGCGTGATAAGAAGATTTGGTAGACAGAAACTAACGCGGCGGTGAGCTGGCAGAAACGTTAGCACGTCGGGCGAAATGCTTAGCGGTATTTCGTCTGCCGTTACGTTCTGAGTTCGAATTCCGCCGAGGTCGACTTTGCCTTTTATATTTTCTGGGGCGATAATAATAAGTACCAGTTACGCACTGCGGTCGACTTAATCCGTTTGTCTGTTGAGATATTAGGGGTTTTCAGAGTATAAATATACAAAATGGGGCATAATGGTTTGTTCTTTGAAGTGAAACTACCACTGCTCAGTCTCAATGTTGTTTTCTTGGTGTAGCGCCACTGAATTGCCTTGAGTTCCACTATTAGTTTGACACTGTTGGGGGTGACCATATTTGAGAGCAGTAATCCAAACAGCTGAGGACGTATGTCTTCCATAGGACCAGCATATTTTCCTGGTCCTTTGTTCTCGGACTCCATATGTCTATTCACCTGCGCATTACCATTATCTTGGTGATATTTACATAAAATGATGCATTATTGTTCATGTCCTGCATTGTGTTTTACTCAGGGATTTCCACTCCTTTTCATTCAAAGTATTTTTTTGTGGCAGCCCCAGGACAGTTCCCTCAGACATTCCACTCACTACTAATTTCCTCTTCAAGAGGGCTCCATTGGCTAATATAGTCACACGTCTGTGTTTTTAGAAGTCATGTAACCCCTCTCCTTGTTTTCCAATTATGCCCAGTCTCCATAGCTTGTGACATCTCAAACTGTTATCAACCTTATCAAGATATACCAGATCCACATTTGAGACATTTATAAGTTGATTCAACACCCAGTCATAATACTGCCGAATAATAAAGCAGCTTGCTCCTGAGAATTCATTCCATGACTTTGTTGATATGAGAGATTAGAGAAACAGATGTATCAATCTTAGCATTTGCTTTGCTTCCTCGTTTCTGGGTAGGATACATTATGCTCTCTCACCCCACGTCTTTAACTTTCTGGTATAGGAACTTTGGAAGAGGATCTGCAGTGATCTAGCTAAAGCTCCTTAAAAGGCAGATTGCTGAGAACTTATCAGGGGCCAGTGATTGAGTGTAAGCTCATTCCATCTATGGCTGATATTACATGAATTTCCTCCAATTAGAACCGACAATTTTAAGTGCAGCTGTTACGAAAATACATGTTACAGCAACCTGCTAAAATAATAATTCATGAATATTTTAACCCCACAAAAATTTAGGTAAAAATTTTGTTAATCAATCAAAAATCATCTTACACTTTGCTTGAGTGGCCTAAGTAAAAATTTATTTGTCTCAACGCATCCTTAGCCCATATTCCATCTCTGTTTATAAAATTTCAAGAAAATCAGTTGAAGACTTTAAAAGTTATGGTAGAAAATAACAATCACATGAGAATTTGCATTGAAATGTCCAATTGATTTTTGAAAAATCGATGATGATTAGAAATTATTGATTTTTATTAAAATTCCAAGTGCATAAGTGACCACATGGGCATAAGCCCCACATGTGGCAAGTTTCATCGAGATCAGTTGGATAGTCTTGGAGGAGTTAAAGTAACAAATTCACAAACACAGCCACAGACAGACAGAAATTGCCATTTACATAGCATATATGTATCATCATCATCATTGTTTAACGTCCGTCTTCCATGCTGGCATGGGTTGGATGGTGGTTCGACTGCGGTCTGGAAAGCCAGTAGACTGCATCAGGCTCTAATCTGATCTGGCAATGTTTCTACAGCTGGATGCCCTTCCTAATGCCAACCACTCCGAGAGTGTAGTGGGTGCTTTTACATGCCACCGGCACGAAGGCCAGTCAGATGGTACTGGCATCGAACACGCTTGAATGATGCTTTTTACATTCTACCAGCACTGGCAACGATCACGCTCAAACGGTGCTTTTAACGTGCCACCGGCACAGATGCTAATTGGGCATTACTGTCATCGGCCACGATTACACTTGCCTCAACAGGTCTTCGCAAGCGCAGTTTATTGTCCAATGATTGAAGGATACTCTTAAATGGGCTGGTCATTGTGCACTGGCACAGGCCACGGTTATGGTCTCACTTGGCTTGCCGTGTCTTCTCAAACAGTATATCTCCAAAGGTCTTTGTCACTTGTCATTGCCTCGGTAAGGCCCAATGTTTAAAGATGGTGCTTCAACACCTCATCCCAGATCTTCCTCGGTCTACCTCTTCCACAGGTTCCCTCAACTGCTAGGGTGTGACACTTTTTCACACAGCTATCCTCATCCATTCTCACCACATGACCATACCAGCGCAGTCGTCTCTCTTGCACACCACATCTGATGCTTCTTAGGTCCAACTTTTCTTTCAGGGCACATACTAGCTTCATTCCTTGAAAGCTTACATGTCTTCAGCAATCACGGCCCATGTTTCACTGCCATGTAGCAAGCCTGTTGTACACAGGCGTCATACAGTCTGTACTCATAAATATATATGTACAATATTCATGAATTCACATAGTTTTCATCTGCCTAAGTTCTTCTCACAAGACATTGGTCCACACCAAAGCTATGCTAAAATAACACTTGTCTATGCAAACTCCTTGACCTTTACTGACCCTGAAATAGATCTTTTAGGTTATATCTGACAAAAAATAATTTAAACTCATTTAATAAAAAAAAAAAAGGATAAAAATGAAATAAAACTGAAAAAAAAATAGTGAGGCTTTGTAAATGGATTTATTGAAATATAAATACAAATTAATATCTAGATTTTAACGAATAAGGCAATTAGCTATTCTATTTTGTACAATACTTAAGACAATCATGATGGAGAGAAGATGTAACACATTGCCCCGCCATCATACAGATCTGGGAGAAAGTATGGTTTGTTATTTGTCTGGTCACCTTATTGTATTTTATTTCGTCGAGCGAATGAGATAACAATGGAGGGGGTGGGTTAAGGGTTGGGGATATTTCATTTTTGATGGTTGTCAGAGAGGTTGGTCATGGTGGTGATGGAGGAGTTGTAGATTGATACAGAGAGACTCGTATATGTATGTACTGGCATAGATGTATACATGTATGTCCAGTTTACACACACATACATACATAGAAAACGACCTGTGGGATTGAATTTATAGTCGTACACATTTATAGTGGAGACGAGAGCAGCACAAGTAATGGCGGAAATGAAAACCAGAAAAACACAAAAGAAAAAAACTCAAAAGCAAAAAATATCTTTGACTGAGAATCATGAAAAGGTAAGAGAAAGAGAGAAGGAAGAAAGGAGGAAAGAGAGGAGAGAGAGAGGGGGAAGACAGAGAAATATGAGGGAGGAGGGAGATATGTTGGGCTGTTGCTTTTGGTGCTTAGTTGCAGGTTGGCACTGACTTTGTAGGTCCACAGTCAACAAGGCTCTAGCCATGACCATCCCTGTCGATGATTAAAAGAGATTTCAATAAAAATTAATTGTATTTTTTTAGTGATTGAGATGATCAATGATTAGTGATAAAAAGAAAAATTAAAAGGATGGAGTTTGTGGCATTGATGCCTTTCGGGCCATGTTTTGCTAACGTGTAATGGCTGTACTTTTGTACTGTAGTAGTAGTAGCAGTAGCAGTGGTGGTAGTAGGGTGGAGTGTCCCAGTGCGTGTGCAATTAATAACTGCCATCGTCTCTACAACACCCATAAACTGCACAAACAAATCCTCCTTTGACGGCCTGATTATTTATAGCAGACCATAGTTACCTCCCTTGCATCATTGTCCTGACTGTAACTTATCAATTTCTATTAGTTTCAAATTTTGGCACAAAGCCAGCAATTTCCGGGGACAAGTTAAGTCGATTACATTGACCCCAGTGCTCAACTCGGTACTTATTTTATCGACCCTGGAATGGTGGCAAGCAAAACTGACCTCGGTGTAATTTGAACTCCCGAAGTGCAGGACGACATACCACTACACATCTTGCCCAGTGTGCTACCTTATCACCTATTTCTAGATTAACAATTAAATGCGCTGCCACAACACCCTCGGGTAACAATGTCCACTCATAACACATCCGTTTTTCTATAGTTGTTTGTTTCAGCAATGATTTTCACGTCTGAATGTCCAAGCTAGCATTAAAAACCTCTCAACTGTGAAGAAGTATAATCTGTGTTCTGTTCAGTCAAGCAAACAAGACTTAGGTCTGTGACCCAGGACGACATAATATAACGACTGTCGTAGTCAGGTTTGAACTCAGTGGTTCAGCACTTTCACCTTGGAGCTGTTGATTATATCAATCTTTATCCTAGCTATTAAAACCCTCAAGAGTAGGCAGACTTCTAAAAGGACCCTAAACTCTCTCTCAGACTTTAGGGGACAAGCTTCCAATTCAGCCTTAAACCTTTCAATCTTAACAAAAAAAAAAAAAGAAACATTAGATAATGTAGTCCTTGATGTATTATGCCTGAAAATAAGATGGAATGGTCATGACCGGCTCCCGTCAGATGTGGGATGCTGATAACTATCAGCACAAAATAGTTGGCATGACAGCCACAACTTCACCAAATACTGACATCCAGTTTCCAATAAGACTCAAATGAACTGTTTTCTGTTTACAAATTAATTTCATAAACAAGACTAATTCTAGGAAAATGTGATGTTGTAACATTCATGCTTTCCTCAAGAGTAAAACCAACAGGAATCAGAATCCAGACGTTGAGCGTTAAGGGCCCATCCCAGGTTTTAAGAGAGGTTAAAATCAAGGAAGAAAACGTTTGGAAATGAAGAAAATCACTGAAAAGATTTCACAGCAGAAAAATGGCAGCAGACGTAAATAAATAGGAAATTTTCATATTTTAATCTCTGAATTATACTTCCATGGTTTGTGAAGGATTTTATATACATACACACACACACACACATATATACATAGAGATAGAGAGAGACAAACGGAACATATACACACATGAAACCAAATACTTTGGTGCTGTACCATTTCTGACGTGTGGTGATTTCTTCTGACCAGGATCAGCTTTGCCTTCTGGTCTTTCGAGGCTGATAAAACAGAGAAGCAACCAGTAAAATACAGGGAAGAATAGAAATGGATAAAAACCCTCTCCTAAAAGAAAAAAAAAGCAAGTTGTGCCTCAATCAGAAACCATTTATAATAATAGTAATAATAATAATGATGATGAGGAGGAGGATTTCAAATTTTGGCACAAGGCCAGCAATTTGGTGGGGAGGGGATAAGTTGATTACATCAACTCCCAGTGCTCAACTGGTATGTTTTATCAACCCTGAAAGGATAAAAGATGAAATGGACTTTAGTGGAATTTGAACTCAAAATGTAAAGAGGGATGAAATGGCAGCAGGAATTTTGCTTGGTTTACCATTTAACGATTCTTCCAGCTTGTATTATAATAATAATAATAATAATAATAAGCCCCAGGGGGAAGAGATATGTTGAAGGCAACTCTTGCAAGACTTGAAAACATTGTTTGCTGGAATCACAGTATATCAGTAAATCCCCCTGACTTAGTCATTTATCAACCAGAACCTTGAGTGATGCCCCAGCATGGCCATGTTTCACTGCTTGAAACCAGTCTAAGTACAGAACAGCACAGGACAATTTGGTTTGATACGGCAGCAGAATTCCTTCTAAAATAGACCCAAACACAAGGAATTGCCAAGGTGAGAGGCCAATAGGTTACATTAAACCCCAGTTCATGACTGGTACAAATCCCACCCCTACTTCACAGATGGTTATAAAAAAAACACAGCCAATGTAATGTGGGATTTAAACCCAGAAGCTGAAGGGATGTAACTAAACACCACCAGGTATTTTTCTGTGCCCTCTTCAGTTTCTACCAGCCATTGCTCTAACTCTAGTAATTTCTACCACATAGGGCACAAGACCTGAAATTTAGGGGACGGAAAAAAGTAAGTTACACTGAAACCCAGTACATAACTGGTATTTCATTTCATCAAGGAAAGAAAGTTGAGGAGCAAAGCTGAAATAATTAACAACATATAAATGAAACCAGAAAAAGGAAGAAAATTTTGCAGCCAAGTAATAAGTCAAAACATTAAAAAGCCAATAGGGAGAGTGATGGTGATTGATGGAGACTGATGAAGATTCATGGCATGTTTGGGTTGATTGATGCTACAGGATGTCGTTGCAATAAGCTGCATATGGGTGCGTGGGGGGAAAGTGCAGCAAATAGCAAGCAGCAGTGTGATATGAATTGTCATGATCAGGGAGAAGGGGGGAGGGGCTGTTGGGTGGTAATGGTGGCGTTGTATGGGGGTGGAGGGAAGAAAGGGGGAGTATGCAGTGTGGTGTGAACTGGAGACATACCAACAGAAGAAACACATGAACAGGATTAAGCATATTTATACAAACTCAGCAATGTTTATTGCGTACACACACGTGCATATATATACATATATATATATATATACATACATATATATGTATGTATATATTTATATAGGTGCATATATACACACACACATGTAGCTACATACACTGCACACATACATACACACAAGGATGTATAGTTCTATGTACACACAATTTAGTCGGGCAACATACTCCCTAGTAAGATCCGTTTGGCGCCATCTTTGATGTTAACCCCATATGAAGCGAAAGGGGCCAGCGTAGGGCCCATACTGTGATGGTATCACAACAGTGGTTCGGTTTGAAATAATGACATCGGAGGCTAGACAAAGAGGGGCAAAAAAAAAATCTAGAATTCACTGGATATAATGAAATAGTAGTAGTAGTAGTAGCAGTAGTCGTAGTAGTATTAATATTGATTGTAGTCAGAAGTTTATACAACACATGGTGTACATAGCTTTATATGTGTATACACACACATACACATATATATCATTCGTTTATAGAGATTTTAAAAACAAACAGAAAATGAAAAAATCTTGGTAATGTAAATCATGAGAACACACAGGTGTTTGTGTGTGTTTATGGGAGTGGCTGTATATACATGGATTGCTGTAGGAGGGGTGGGCATGTTGTGTGGACAACAGGGCACTCCCGCTAGGAAAAGTAAAGTTTTACATATATATATATGCATATATATATGTATGTATGTGAGTGTGTGTGTGTGTGTATGTGTCTGTGTGCGTGAAGTATAGGTTGAACAGTTTGATAATGCTCCAAGTCTACCAGGGAGGGTCATAGCAACGGGGAGGCTTAGATCTTGCCACAGAACACAATCAACAGCATCTGTCTGTGAGACAAGTCTTTTTCTTCACCCTCCCCTCTAACTATGCTGCCATACTCCAGCTTCGTGGTTGAGTGGGGTCTGATGTTAGGAGAGAGAAGAGAACAAATTCAGTAGTAAAATTAGTGTCAGCACCAATATAATGTCAATGTTTGCAGACCCATTCAACCCACACCATTGTATGAAAACAGTTTTTAAAATAGCCATATAAGAATCTGATGCAACTGTTCTGGACAATCGTCATTGAAAAACGATGAATAAAATCACTGAAGTTAATTGAATCAGGGCTTGTCTAAGTAATTAGATGGCTGGCTAATTAGGACAGCCCTCATAACATTGATTTAAAAACAAAGTAACCAGCTTTGAGCGTCTTGGGTTGAAAAGAGCCAGCCCAACGTTGATTGAAGTGTTATGAAATCAAAGCTCTGTTTTGTGGCCTTTTGAAAGAAATTTAAAAAAAAAACTAATTGTAAAAAAGAGGCTAAAGTGAAAAGACCCTTAAAATGAAAAGGACAGCCAGCTGCTCTATATAGAAAATGACAAATTATAAACACCCCATTGAAGTAGAAAACATTGTTGCAAAAAGAGAAAAGAAAAAGATGTTTTTTGTTTAAATATATTTATAATGGAGACTCTACAAGGGTTTACTAAGGAATAAGTATGACATATAAAGGAGTAGGGGTTTCTACTTGACAATAAAATTACTCACTGCAGACATCTTTCTATAGGATATGATGCCAGCAGATTTAATAAAGAATGTAGCCTGGATGAAAAAGAGATTCTTGTGATGTTCCCAGCTACAACCTTGCTATCATTTAAACATCTCAATTTTCTTCATTTTGTATGTGTGTGTGTGTGTGTGTGTTTGTGTATGTGTGTGTGTGTGTGTGTGTTTGTGTATGTGTGTGTGATGCTAGGAGTCTCACAGGTGGTTTCCCACCAACTCATCTCATGTCCTAATTTCCTACACTGATTGTAGGACAAACTACCACAGCTTTCTATAAAGAAGGAAGTGGACTAATGAAGACCGACAAGAAATAATGATGTAAGAACAGTTTTTTTTTAGAAAAATATTCATTGCACCCTGGACTGGAGACACATCAAGGGAATCCCTTTGTCGTAGACTTGACAAGATTTTTTTCCCTCTGGAGTTTGAAAGAAAGAATAAATCAAATGATGGAATTGCAGACCGTTTCAAAAAAATGGTCTACAAACAGAATTCTCATGTTTGTCTTTTCAGACTTGTTTCTCCACAAGTTTTGTCAGAAAAGTTATTGTAAAAGAGTCTGAATGTAGCGTACAGCCTCTTGGCTCTCGCACTTTCTTTGCCCGACACCATACGTTGTGGTAGCTGGTTGGTTGGACCAACCCGAGTTCCAGCCTGTGGTAACTGGGAAGCTGCGTTTCCAGTAGTTATTGTCAGGTCTCTGTGGAAGTTGATGGGGAGATGTGGAGTTCATCGATGCCGATGCTACAGTGGCTGGTTGCTGCCGTATGGAAGCGTGTTGAGACATCATCTGGTGGGAACAGGCTGCGGGAGACATTGATGACGATGAGGATGACGATTTGCGGAGTCCTGCTTGATGTTGGGACATCATTTGACACGATGAAGATGGGGAAGACGATGGTGTGGACTGCTGTTGATGATGATGGTGATGTTGAGCCTGTTGTTGTTGTTGTTGCTGTTGCGGTGGTGGTGGCGGGGGAGGCTGCTGCTGCTGCTGCTGTTGCTGTTGTTGCTGCTGCTGCTGCTGCTGCTGTTGCTTCCTTGGAGGTGGCGGTGGCGGAGCGGCATGCTGTGATGATGAAGACTGCGTCATCTGATGAGAGCAAGAATTGGAAGCTAGGGTCCCCGATGTGACGACAGTGGGAGACGGTGACGTAGCCGAGTGCTGTGGTTGCTGTTTCCTCATTGACGATGAATGATGGGTTGATGCTGTCCCAGACGAGGTCGATGCCGAACTAGAGCTGGCTGCCATCTGGTGGTGGGTCGTAGTCCCACCACCACCACCACTGGACACAAGGGCTGATGTTTGCTGCTTGTTTCCATGGCCACTATCAGCAGTCATTTGAGACTCCGAAGGGCTGCTGTTGGTGTGATGGTTTTGGTGCTGGGTATGATTATGGACATGATGATGATGATGGTTGTGGCCCATGGACTGAGAGAATTCTTCCCCGACATGAATGCGACTGTGCTGCTTCAGGTGGGTCTTCTGGGAGAAGGTTTTCAGACAAATTGTACACTGGAAAGGTTTCTCGCCAGTGTGAGTTCGTCTGTGCTTGTTTAAGTGGTCCTTCTGGGCAAAAGACTTATTACAAATGGGACACTGGTGTGGTTTCTCGCCACTGTGTGTGTGCTTGTGTGTATTCAGGTGGGACTTTTGCGCAAAACTTTTCCCACAAAGGTTACACGTGAACGGTTTCTCTCCGGTGTGTGTTCTTTGGTGGTTTTCAAGACGGTCCCTCTGTGGGAAGACTTTGCTGCAAAACGGACAAGGGAAGTGTTTGCCAGTTTCAGGGGCAAGTTGGTGCCTGAGTAGGTAGGCCTTCAAAGTAAAACCCTTGCGACATACATCACATTTAAAGGGCTTGTCTCGAGCTTCATTTCCTCTGTTAATCGGGAATGCTTTGGAGTTAAAGTGTCCGCTATTCTGGAACGACACATTGCTTCCGTGAAAATGGCCGTGACTGTGGTTGTGATTGTGGTTGTGGCCATGGTTGTGGGCGTGGTTGTGGGTGTGGCCATGGTTGTGAGAGTGGGTGTGGCCATGATTATGACTGTGGTTGTGTGTATGGGTGTGACCATGATTGTGGGCGTGGTTATGAAACTGCTTTCGAGGAACCATCATTGCCATGTTGCTAGAATGGTTGTGAAGGGTCTTGTGTTTCACACGGTTGGCTGGTTTAATTCCCTGGTGAACCATTTTGTGTGTGTTCAGGTGAGACTTCTGTGAGAATGACTTGGAGCAAATGTCACAGGTAAAGGGCTTCTCACCTGTGTGCGTCCTCTCGTGTTTCTCTAACCTGTCTCGCTGTGGAAACACTTTGCTGCAGAAGTTACAGTTGAAATGTTTGCCAGCTTCTGGCGCCATCTGGTGCCGTTGCAGGTAGGCTTTCAGTGTGAAACCTTTACGACAGATATCACATTTGAACGGCTTGTCTCGGGCTTCGTTACCTTTTGGTTTAAACATGAACGAGCCATTGTTGTTGTTGTTGTGATGGTGATGGTGGTGGTGATGATGGTGGTGGTGATGGCCATTTGGTGGTGAAAAAGACTGAGAGTGATTATGGCCTCCACCTCCACAATTCTCAAAGCAGTTATCATTGGACTGGGCCGAATACATTTCGGTGTTGGCTGAATTCCTTCTAAATCTAAAATTTGGAGAAAATAGAAAACGAACAGAAGAAAAAGAAAATTCAAATTTGCTGTTATCTTCTCATTGGTAAACAATGTTCGGTCGGGGTCGTGTCCCAAGATTTCACTTTTAACACAACACAAATGAAACCATTCTTATGTTTGCGTCCTCGCTTCACACAATACAGGACATCTTTATATTTTTGTACGGATTAAGTTCTGAGGCCACCCACAACCACAAATGGTGGAATCTTAGATTTCTGTCGGTTCATATTGGAATTTGGACAACAGAATGTCAAGCACAAGAGGAAAATAAAAATCCGAGAATTATCCCAATAAAAGTAATGTATGTCTTCAGAAACTTTGGCTGTCTGTCTGTGCGTCTGGCAGCTTCTGGTTAGATATATATAAATATGGAGGCACAGCAATATTTTTGAAACACAGAAAAACACATCTAAAAAAAAGGGTTTAAAATCTTTGAAAAGTTCCGAATGAGTTTAGATACTCAGCTGCTTTATTTTTCTGCTTCGATGGAAGTTGGGGGTCAGATGTCGACAACAGCCAAGACCTGGGGGGTGAGAGAAAAAAAAAAAGAAGAAAATTGGTTTTGATTTCATATTTATTCCATTTAATAGAGAAAAAACAAAAGAATAATAATTATGCCAAGCCACCTGAGACCACTCCTACTTTTGTAACATCAACCCTTTTGAGAACAACCCTAGCTCTCTGACACTAAACCATCTGAGACCAAACTACCTGACTACAGCAGTTATTGCAAGCATGTAAATTTGTATCTGTCAAACCACTACATATAAAGAAACCTAGCTTTTTTTTCTACTCTTGGCACAAGGCCCGAAATTTTGGGGGAGGGGACCAGTGGATTAGATCGACTCCAGTACACAACTGGTACTTAATTTATCAACTCTGAAAGGATGAAAGGCAAAGTCGACCTTGGTGGAATTTGAACTCAGAATGTAAAGACAGATGAAATACCGCCAAGCATTTCGCCTGGCGTGCTGACGGTTCCGCCAGCTCACTGCCTTAAAGAAACCTAACTTTAATACAAGACCCTCTTTGCTAGAAACCCATAAGATGAAACAACACTGAATAAGATCAGTTGTACTAAACAAGGGTGAAATAGAATTGGAAGTGTAGCTGTTCCCTCCTTCCCAAGTGGAGAGTAACTGACAGGTTTAGTGTGAAGACTCCACTGATACTCAATGTGATAAAACTGATATACACAGGTGTTAACACGGTTTTTTTTTTCAGTATATAATCGAAGGGGTCACCAAATCTAGCCATTTCCTTCAAGTTGGTGTAGTTTGGAATAATTTGCTGTTGAGGCAGGTTATCTTTCCAATGGGAGGGTGTGGAGAGGTCTCGATATTGATGATCACTGGAGCGAGGAAGGTCTGTTAACAGAGTTGGGACCCTGCAATATTTGCTGCACCGTGTAACACAGTTCACAAGAATCCAAATGGTCCCAATACTACAGTACGTTACACCCGACCTAATGAGAGCTCGACCTGCTAGAAATAGCAACCAAACCTCCCTCAAACAAAACTTACTCGTCTTATAATAGGACACAATAATATAAATCCAGAATTTAAAAAAATAGGATGGTCACAGTTCGAAGATCTTTGTGACCATCAGTCTGTTAAGCAAAGACTAACCTGGGACTAAACAACAAAAACATGCCAGAAATCAGATAACCAGTTGGGAAGAGTTAAGAGATTTGGCCCTGAATTCAATCTTTCTCAGTCGTTTATGGACCCTATTCATGTATTTGACCTTCGTAAGGGTCAAACACTCAGACCCTAAATTTCCTTCACAGGTAGAAGCCATTTTAACAAACATCACACTGAAGAATCTAAAAGAGCGACTTTCTCTCAACTACTCAATCGTAACACTACGTTTATGAGATCGAATCCAGCTTTGATTACCTCTTACATATCTATTTATTTCTTACCTTTTGAACGAGACTGATATGAATATAATACCAACCCCTTATTATATGTTAATTAGTATACATTAACTCTCAAACATGAAAAGAACGAACTAAATTCAAAGCAATAAGTTGGTGGGACTGCAATTTATTTATTTATTGAACGAGCTTTTAACGAGCAGAGAAAATTAAGAACAGCTATTAATCGTGGCCAAATCTTCAAATTTATACCCTACTGTCTTGGGGGATAGAAAAAAAAAGGTGGGGTCAGCGCACACATTAAGGTTAATGTAGTCGGCAGCTGGAATGCGTTTGATCATCATGGGGCTAACTGATTGAAAAAAAAACCCAGAGTCTGCCTGGAGCTAAAAACAATATCACAGGGAAATAAAAATATATCGGAATGTATTGAAATTAACAAATCAAAGCCTCTATATATATATATATATATATACACACACGCGCCACACACACACAAATGTTGCTTCTGATAAGATAAGATATAGATATTTATAATCATGCTGAGAGTGTATAGGAGTCTGTCTCACGGAAAAAGTTGACAGCCACAAATGTATGTTTTTTCTTTTTTTAAACCAAAACCCTGCATCATGTTGTTACTGATGGTAAACATATTTATGTTAAAGTACAACCAATATACCATAGTGTGTGTGGGTGTGTGTGTGTGTGTGATGACTAATATTTACTTAGAACCAGCCAGGGTGAGCGATGTTGTGACGGGGATTCCACATCAACGTTTATTTTTAACATAGAATTGCTAAATAAAGCGCTTTCAGTTCTTCGCTCTGAGAATATAAAAATAATAATAATAATAACCATGTCATATGACCTATATAAATAAAAGTACTTGCTCCATCGAAATCTATTAGAGGTACGTGTAACGTGCACCACATATTGTATGTACACACACACATCATACATATATATATATATATATATATATATATATAATATACATATATGAGTGTATGTAGATCACATATGTATATATATACACAACATATTTGCATAATCATACATATTAACACACCGCATGCATATACATATACCCCATATGTATACACACACACGCACGTGTATGTGTGTGTGTGTATATATGTATATATATTATAAATTAGCATTTATTTATGAATCTGTGAAATATATGTATAGTCATATAATAGAGGATAAGTTTTATGCATTGCTATTTTTATGTAGGATTTCGTGGCTTTCTGTTTAAAATGTAGAATTTATGGCGGTAAAGAAGATTGTCGCTGGAGGACACCTCGCCTTGACGCCATAAAAAAAATATATAAAGATAAAGAGGGTGAGGGGGGAGCAGAAAAGAGGGAGATGTAAAAAGGAGAAAGAATAGGGGAGAATATATAGTGGCAGAGACAGATATAATATATAGATAGATAGATAGATATATAGAAGACAGTGAGAATGGAGAGACAGAGAGATGGATAGATAGATATAGAGGGAATGAAATAGAATAGAGAGACGTGTGAATACAGAGAGAATAGAAGATGAGAGAGGAAGAAAGAGTATAAGAATAGAAGGAGGGAAAAATGTACTAAAAGAATAAAGAAAGGGGGAGGGGGAGAAGTGTTGAGTTGGAAATAAATCGTTTTAAGATAGATTGATGGAATGAAATGAGCGGAGAAGAGGATTTTAGAGGGAAGAAGGGAAAATTTGTAAGTAAATGCATAGATAAATGAGATGGGAGGAAAGCTGAAATAAATAAAGCGATTGTGAATGTATCACTTACTCTTATAAGACTGGTCCTTCGAATCGAGTGTAATGAGAGGGGGGGAGGGAACCCCTCCACGGCATCAGGCAGCTCCGTTGGTTCCAGCAGAGCCAAACAACGAACGGTCGGAATTCATTCGGGTGGTTCACATGTCAAAATGATACCCTAATATTCAGCTTGCCGTTGTTGTTGTAGATGTGGTTGTCATAGCAGGTACCTTTTAGGAAAAAAAAGAGACCCAAGGTGGATATAGCGGGAGGAGGAGTGCATCAACGACGAAATAAGCCAAAAGGGAAATAACTCGGTAACAACTGTCGAGCTAGTTAAATCCGGATTATTTAGGTTAACATCTATTTTATTGTTTTCCCCACCACTTTATTTCTTACGATTGCTGACAATAATTATAAAGCAATTAACTAAAGGCATCGTCTTATATTAACTCCAACGAGACAGGATAAAATATGCTAAGCGCAAAAACATGACAAATACCAACCCAGAAGTTTTTTTACGGAGGAACATTCTTCAATATGTCCGAATCAGAGTGACCTAGTTAATAGTCTATCAGTATTATTTATCAAATTTGGATATTTTAAGCCAAAGATTTAGCCAAACCGCCGTGCAAAGTGGATATAGCATGAAATACAGTAAAACAATATAAAAAGCTAACTTATATTATTTAATCTTTACTTTATTCAGAAATATCAATTCCTTGCATTAATCTCAACATTAACTTTAAATGGGACGGATTTCTTTTTGCAAGGAACTATTCACCGCTTTTCATTGTCTCGAGTGAAAGGCTTAGGAGAGACAAAGAAGTGTTCTCCAGACTCACTCTTCCACTCTTCCTCCCCTTCCCTCCATCTCCTTATACTCTGATCTGACACTCTGTCAGTTTCCCCCTCTCTCTATGACAGTACCGTTACTCCTGCCCTGCTTTAGAGTCGTAGGAGGAGGGAGGAAGAGGAGGAGGATTTAGAAGTCGTTAGAAAAATGTGGGAACGGAATTTTGAAAATAAATGCACAAATTAACTGATCGTTATACACCATACGCCTATAGAAATATGCGCTGATATATGTATAAACTGATGGATAGATAATATTATATGTAATACACACACATATCTATATGTAATATATATATATATACTTACATAAACACATTTCTATATATATGTATATAACAGTGTCTATAATTATGTCTACCGTGCCAAAGCAGATACTGGGGCATAATTCAGTTCTTGTCAAAGCGTCCTACCCATGCCAGCATGGAACATGGACGTTAAATGATGATTATGATGTGTGTGACAACCGGTGTCGTTTTGTTTACGTCCCCGTCTCCTATAGCGGTTCAACAAAAAACGATCGATAGAACAAGTACCAGTCTTTAAAAAAATATGTACTAGGGTCGATTTATTCGACTAAAATTCTCTAAGGCGGTGCCCCAGCATGGCCACAGTCCAAAGACTGAAACAAGTAAATAGGTGAAACAAAAGATATATATAATATACATATTTGTATATTCTCACCACGGATCACGCACCATTAATATACATCTATCTATCTATCTCTATATATGTGTGTGTGTGTGTATTTATACACATGCATATATCTATTCATACGTACAGAAACACACACACACACATGTATCTACATATATGAATATATATATATGTGTGTGTATTTATGCCTATTTACACACACATAAATGTTCTGTCTTCCTCTGCCCTTCTGTATCCCTGGCAAGCCACCCGTCCCTTCCTTCCGTACAGCCCTTCAAGTTATCCCTCTCTTCCTCTCTCTCTCTTTCCTCCCTCCCTCCCCCCTTTCCCCCATAGTAGATGTCTTCACTGACCGCCATAACAAACAGCACATCATAAGCAACTCCCTATTTAATTCTCTCATTTTCCCTTCTGCAAAAAGACAATCTGGTTTCTACTGGTTCGGACGAGTCCAGTAATATTCTAATGTTGGCTACATCTTTATCAGCCATTTTCAATGCTATAAAAGTACTGGTCCTTTAGCTCCAGTTAAGCTATAACCAAAGCTCTCCAGCTGTGACCATCCTGTCACATTTTTAAACAATATATCCATCACTTTTTTTTTTTCATCTAATTTCTCCTTTTCTTTTTTAAGAAGCTAAAGTTGTGGTTTGAGGGTAATGTGACTACTATTTTTCGCTGGTGAAGCAATATCTTAGAGGCGCCCCTGTGACACATCTATGCAGTTGCATGACCTGCTAGAAATAGTAGCTACAGATGTGTATGAGTATATGGCTGCTTGTTTTTCACATACAGTTGTGCATAAACAAGTATATACACGCCTACATCTATGTGTTTGTGTGTGTGCATATATATATATATATATGTATATGTGTGTGTGTGCATATATACATATATGTATTTGTGTGTGTGTGTGTGCATATATATATATAGTTGGAATTTACAGAAAAAAGATGAAGACAGGTGTATAAACAACAGGTGTATTAGTTTGATGCTTGGGAAGGTGAGAAAGTCTTTTACGTTTTGAACCTACGCTCTTCAACAGAAAGGAACACAAGGAAATAAACAGAGAGAGAATAAAAAATGCTTTAGGGGCTAGCGGTCAATCACGGCGGCTTGCTGGACAGAGGTGGTTAGACAGAAGAGCTAGATACACACACACACATATGCATACATATACATACACATATGTACATCATCATTTAATGTCATTTTTTCTGACAGCAGTTTGATGGTTTGACAAGGACAGATAAGATAGAAGTCTCTGCCAGGTTCCATGCCTGGTTTTGCCCATTTTCTGCAGCTGGGTACCCTTCCTAACGGCAACCTATTCACTGAATGTACTGGGTGCTTTTTACATGTGTACAGGGTGCACCAGCACTAGTGAGGACACCAAGTACTTGCAAGATAAAACCGCTCTCAACTGAGTGGGGCATAGAATGGTGGGAAAAGAAACTAGGACAGGGGGAGAGAAGCAAGTGCCTTGCTGAAGGGGTGAAGACATTGTTTGCCCACCTGGAGAGTGAGAGAGAGAAAGAGATGTTTTTGTGGAACAGGTGGATGTGTAGTTAAGTAACACTGGGAGAAAAAAAATGTGTGACAGACGATTAGAGGTAGGAAAGGAGTTGGAAGCAGAGGGCATCAGTTCAGGGTAGGGAGACATTAAGAAAACTGGGGTCGCACAGAAGATTAATGGAAGAGAGGCTGTTGGAAAATCAGTTGTAGAGGAAGGCTTGACAAAACCTCCATTCTGTTGAAGATGGACAGGTCTTTTCAAGTACAGCATCATGCCATTCATCTTGGTCCCCCATCATCTGATCTGAGGGTCTCCACATCTTGAGGTCAGTCTTCACTTTATTCCACATCTTCCCAGATCTTCCTCTTCTACAGGTTCCTTCCATGTCTAGTGATTAACACATCTTTATACAGCTGTCCTTATCCACCTGCATCACATGACTGTACCAGCACAGTCTTCTTGCCTCCACTCCACATCTAATGCCTCTTGTACCCAATTTTTCTCTAAGCATGTCTGTACTTTGTCATACGTGCACACTAACATTGCACGTCCATTAAAGCATACTTGTTTCATTTCTTTCAAGTCTTCACATGTCCTCTGCATTTACAGCCCAAGTTTCACAGCCATGTTGCATTGCTATTCCTACACAAGTATCATACAATCTGCTTTTCATTCTGAGAGAGAGGCCTGTTACCAACAGAGGTGAAAGTTCTGTGACATGGTGACCCCTAAGGAAGCTAGAAGTAGACAGATGACTTGGGAACGCTGTGCAAGCATGTACAAGGGAGCAGTTAGTAAAGTGACAGTTACCTGTGAGTTCAGCAATGAATTTAGAGTACAGGTAGGCATTCACCAGAGTGCCAGTAAGGCGATGCTGTCAACGATCACGCTCGAATGGTGCTTTTCACGTGTCACCGGCACGGGAGCCAATCCGTGGCCCTGGCAACGATCACGCTCGGATGTGCTTTTAACATCCCACTGGTTCGAGTGCCAATTGTCCCTTAATACCCTTACCCTCAGAACAGTGGAAAATTGCCAGTATTATTCCCCTGTTCAAAAAGGACAACTTACATCACCTGCCAATTATCATCTTGTCAGCCTCTCAAGCCACATCATCAAATTGAGGAGACATGTGTCAGGGAGACACTTTCGAGCTTCTGAAACTCTTATAACCTTATTTAACCCTCACAATTTGGATTTTTCCCTAATTCCAGCAACTGTGACTCAAGGTTGTCTTAACAGCATTTATAGGCCCCCGGGTTTAATCAATGCACTGGCCCAATAACATATATTTATTGACAATGAGTTACAGTATACATAAGAGTAATATTGGGCCCCTACACCCATGGAAGCCCCTGGGTAACTGCCCAATATGTGCATACCTTAAGATGGCCCTGATGTGACCAACTACTTGAATTTTTTGAAGACATCACCTGAATCACAGATGGCAACTCATGGATGGATGTCATCTTTCACAACATCACCAAAGATGTTCATTCTGTGGAAGTCAGAGACATGTGTAAGCATCTGACCATTGGCCATTTATGTCTAAGACCACCTTGCATTACTGGAAGTAGGGGTTCACTCTGATATTGCTGCTGTGGTGCTTCTAAACACACAGGAAGAATAGGTATAACCAAAACATTTGGCACTAATTCAATACCGTTCTCATTCCTAAGGTATTTTTCGATGTTATTATTATTTTTATTATTATTATTCAGGTCACTGCCTGGAATCGAACTTAGAATCTTGGGGTTAGTAGTCTTTGCTCTTAACCACTACGCCATTCAATTCCAGGCAGTGACCTGAATAACAACAACAACAACAAAAAATGCCTTAGGAATGAGGACCTAGGTTTGAAATTTCCCCAAGACACCTGATGAAGGCTGGAGGTTATATCAGCCGAAACATTGTGTCAACAACAAACAAGATGAGGACAAATATCCGTCAAATGTAAATAATTCCTCATCCCTTAAATATAGAACTGAACTCTCTCCCTTCACTGAGCAACAAATTAATAGATTTCTTGGGCACATCCTCATTTTCTTTTATCCTGTTTTTTTTGTTTGTTTATTTGAATATATATATATATATATATATATATATACATATTTCTACATCATCATTTTAATGGCTACTTTACCAAGCTTGCATGGCTCAGATAGAATTCATGGAGGCAGATTTTTTATGACTGGATGCCCTTCTGGTCACCAAACCTCACCTGTTTCCAAAGCAACATAATATTTCTCCACATTTACAAGTGTTTTCACAGGAAATAAACACCGCTCATATGACTACCACATGATGTCAAGACAAGGAGTCACAAATACACACATGTATACAATGGTATTCAGGTGTATACCATGGTATATGCCAAACCACTAAGTTACAGCAACATGAGCACAACAGCACTAAGGGCTTCTTTCAGTTTCCATCAACCAAATCCACTCACAAGGCTTCAGCTATTGTAGAAGACACTATCAAGGTGGCATGTAGTGGGACTGAACCCAAAACCATGTGGTTGCGAAGCAAGCTTCTTACCACACAGCCATGCCTGCACAAAAAAAAAAAGAAGAAAAAAAAAGGAAAAATAAGAAAGTTCAATAAAAAAGACATTTTTTAAGACAACAAATTGTACGGAGACATTTTATCTAATTTTATTTCATCAAATTGTGAAATCTCTTATCTTACATAGCAAGCAAGCCTCTGTGGGTGTTATTTCTGCAACGACTACTACTACAACTACTACAAAATACTATTATTAACTCTTCTACCATTGCAACTATTATTATTACTACTACTACTACTACTATTACAAACAATTTCCTCACATTGCCCCTTGAACTGTTTGATGGGCTAACACAAAGGAGTTTGGGATGGGGGGACAGGGGATACAGCCAAACTGATTCAGTATCTTCAAAATTGTATTCTCCAGCATCAAGTCTGGGATGTGTTTACCTTTACAAAAAAGCAAGGGGTGGGGGGGAGAGAGAGAAAAGGAGAGACTGAGAAAGAGAGGGGGGAGGGCAAAGGTGACAAGGGATTAAAAAAATACAAAATAACATTAAAAAAAAAATTTTAATTTAATTAAAATTCTATTATAATCATTATATCAGAAATTTACATATATTTCATATTAATGAATTATTATTTTTAGTAATAATAATGGTTTCAAATTTTGGCACAAGGCCAGAAATTTTGGGGGAAGGGGCTGTCGATTACATTGACCCCCAGTGTTCAACTGGTACTTATTTTATCGACCCCAAAAGGATGAAAGGCAAAGTCAACCTCGGTGGAAGTTGAACTCGGAATGTCAAGACAGACAAAAAGCCTCTAAGCCTTATGCTAAACGGTTCTTCCAGTTCACCACCTTAATTATAACGATTATGATTTTTCTTATTTGCTCATTTATAATTAGACATGAAGCAACAATTTTAGGGGCAGGTGTAATCCATTATAATGACCACTGTACCTTCTCTCACACACACACACTCTCTCTCTGAAGGATAAAAGGCAAAGTTGGCCCAGGGAGGAGTTGAACTCAGAACACAGACACTTTATCTGCTGATTTTAAATTGCATTTATTAATTCTCATTCTTTCTAATTTTGGCCCCTCCCTTCCACTATTTTGAAGGGACGAGCAAGTCAATCACACTGGCCCCAGTACTTGAATGTATTTTATCAACCCTCCAATGAATAAAAGCTAATTTTGACCTTAGGCAGATTTTGAACTCAGAATATCTCCAGCTCTGCCAGTAATAATGTTGTTGTGATGTCTTTAAACTGGGTTTATATATGTGTATATATATCAACCAATTTATGAAGGGAGCAACTAGCAGTATGTTTTCTTCCATTGGCCTCAGTATCTTACTGGTAATTTAACTGTATCACCCAACAATCACTTATGGGGATAAGAAAAGAAAATTGACAAGAGAGAGGGGGGAGGGGAGAGAGAGTTTGGGATATCAAAAAAAAGGCAGCCAGAAAACCATGTTCAATGTCTTCTTCCAGTTTGGAATTGTAGCTTTTTTTTGTTTTTTAAACCAAATCACATCCTCTAAAGATGATGATGATGATGAATTTGTGAATTGGATCAGAACTACAAACTTACAAGGAAGGTAGTCCAGTAGCAGTGAATTGAGAAGTGCTCCCCCCCCCACACACACACACAGTATATGGTTTTTGTCTTTATTTCAGTGAAAACCTTCTTTTAGCCAAGGGAGTGCAATAAAGGAAAAGTCAAAGTTGGCAGAAATTGAAATGATACCGGGGGGGGGGGGGAGAAATGAAACTGATTAATACTGTCTCTGCCACTGATCTTGATTGCAAACCTTGGCACAAGGCCACACCTTTTCATCAGTAGGAGTTGATTCGATTGACCCAGGATGATGATGATGATGATGATAATTATACTGGTTTCAAATTTTGGCACAAGGCCAGCAATTTCAGGGAAAGGCAGTGAGTTGATTACATTAACCCCAGTACTCAACTGGTACTTATTTCATTGACCCCCAAAAGGACGAAAGGAAAAGTCGACCTCGGAGGAATTTGAACTCAGGATGTGAAGAACTGGAAGAAATACCACAAGGCATTTTGTCCAAAGATTTTAATAATTCTTCCAGTTTGCTGCCAGAATAATAATGGTTTCAGGCTTGGTTACGGGGTCAGCAATTCTGAGACCAGGGAGTGAGTTGAAATGCCAGTACTTGACCAGTAATTTTATTTTATTAGCCCTAAAAGGTGAAAGGCAATGTTTGACTTTGGTGGAAACTGAACTCAGAACACAGAGGGTCAGAATAAATACCATACGGCGTTTTTTCTGATGCTCTACCAGTTCTGCCAGCTCCCCCTCCCATCTACATAAAATATAATAGCAATAATAGTCATGCCTGGCTTAGAAAGTCACAAATTTGAAGGGGAGGCTCAGCTCATTTCACCGATCCTAGTACAAGACTAGTACTTTAGTATGATGATGATGATAATAATAATAATAATAATAATAATAATAGTAATGATAATTAGTATTAACAAAGTAGCTTGCATTTGATTTGATATATGTAAAAATGGTAAAACGGACAAAAATAAAAGAATGACACACATTAAAACTATGAACTTATATGAAAAGCATGTTACATTAGATGAGTCGATTGATCAGTCGAGGGGAGGGAGGAGAAAGAGAGAGTGTGTGTGTGTGTGTATGTAGGTATACACATGAATACACAGTCTTCACTTACCAACAACAAAGACAGGAGATTGGTGCAGTCAGGGGCCACCACTGTCATAGTCACATCAGATCTGTACGTTTAGAGTGTCTGTGTTTCTGCATAAATGTGTATATAAATAAGTGTGTGTGTGTGTGTGTGTGTATATATATATTTATAGACACACACACACACATATTCGAGAGGGTTATGGGGCATGGAAGAGGTACTGTTGGTGCTAGCAGAATGTAACAAAGTGAATTACTGCAGCATGAATATAGAAAACCAGTGAGATGAATGTGTTAACATACACATCCGTGTGTATATAGGTGCAGGCATGACTGGGATTAAGAAGTTCACATCCCAACCACATTTCAGGTTTAAGTTCAGTGTAGCATTTTGGACAAGTGTTTTCTACTACGGCCCCAGGTCAACCAAAGCCTGTGAATGGATTTGGTGGATGGAAACTGAATGAAACCCATTGTGTATTTGTGTCTGCTTGCTTGACATCATTTGATGTCAACCCTTGCCTCCTTCCATGCAAGGTATAATTTTTTTCATGTCCTTCAATCAATGAACAGCTCAATAACTGAGCGTATTTTTGTGGCAGACTTTAAACAACAGCATCGTTTTTCTATATAAATGATCAGTTTGTTTTTAAACAAAGTACTAACATCAAAGATAGGACACAAAGGATGAGCGGCCATCAGTTTCTGAACACCAGTTCCATTCACACCCCAACCCATTGGCCGCCAGTCTGAGGCCATCACAGAACACACCAACCAATGTGGTTTTGGGGTGAATTCCTTTATCACATGGCCATGCCAACACCGTAATAATATACACATTTACATCACAAGAAGAGATTAGGACAAGGGTAACTTGTGCCCCCAACATCTTCATGGAGTTTTAAGAAGTGTGGGGGAATTTCTAAAGCATTCTCCTTCACTTGCTCTGACACTAAATACTGCAGTTGGTTTTAAGATGACCGATCGAGCTGGGGTAATATGTTCCAGCAACTCAAAACAAATGTCAGAGATCACAGGCTCAGCCAATTCACACTCAGTTTTAAGGGATCTCTACATGAGGGAGATACTACAGGCCACTTGATCTACTGAAAATAGCAGTCAAATCACCTCTGAATCACATCCAACCAGCTTTATTTGTAATCTTAGATAGACTATGACAGAAAAGACAAAAAAAAAGATAAGAGTGATCACAGCTGGATCACCTTTGATCATGCCTGCTGGGTCAGTATTGACCAGGAGCCAACATAAAGTATTTCATCCGAGGCCTGAGGGTGGGCGGGTAGCTTTTATAAAGGGCTGATGGCTGAACAATGGCGGGTTGGTGACAGAGCAATTGTTTCTAATTTAGACACATAACCCTAACAGTTTTAGAGAGAAAGGGGCCAGTCTATTACACTGATCCCAGGA
>NC_068994.1:3938192-3943192 GCF_001194135.2 Octopus bimaculoides | reverse complement strand
GCTCTTTTGAGAAGAACTCTCCTTAGATGATTGTCCGCTCTCCAAGCTTGACTGCATTCTGTCAGTCGTCGGTAAGTAACACGGCTGAGAATACTGGCTGCTGTACATATTGTTACCAGGAAACACTGTCTGACCAATATAGGGCAGTGGCAGTCTCTGGCTCTCTATAGTTGACTCATGGGAGAACTGGCTCCCAGACAGGTCACTGTTGCTGTTGTTGTCTGGTTTGTCAACTGGTGATGCTATTCTCTCCTTCTCCAAGTTATGTCTGTGGGAAGAGATCTGTTTACTAGAGATGCTGTTGTGAATGTTTTTCTCTGGAACATGTGACATCCTTGGAGTCTCCTGACAACTTCCATGAGACATATGCTTGCCGGAACTATGGGAAGATTTCTCAGCCACATGAGAGATCCTGTGGGTGTCATGCGAGTACTGCTTCCCAGAGTCACTGCTGCTATTATGGATAGACTTCTCACCGGGTTCTAACATTCTTTGAGAGCTGTGTGAATGAGAAGAACTATGTCGATGGTGAATGTGCTTCCCAGAACTGTTGCTATGGTGATGGCTGGATTTCTCAGCAATCGGTGTCATCCTTTGCTGCGAGTGAGAACTCTGTGAGCTATGAATAGGAAATTGCTTGCCCCCTAACGGAGCCATCCTCTGAGTATCAAGAGCATGTTCCTGGCCGAAATGCTTGCCAGAAAAGTCACTAAGGGTTGGCATTCTTGGTGTAGGAAGTCTGTGATGGAATGGCATGCCATACATTTCACCATAGATTGGAATCCCGGCAGACCTCTCCATGATGATAATGAAAGCATGAAACAACAACTAGTGGAGTCTTAAAGAATGTGGCTCGGACCGACTGATTGTCTCTTCTCAACAAAACAGGTCACACAGTGCACTCTGAAACAGTGAAAAGAAAAAAAAAAATAAATACTATATATATATATGTACATACATGTAAAGATGTGTATATTTAATATATGTGTAAAAATGGGTATCAAATACACTAGTTATGAGTACAGAAGTAGTTTCTTACATTGGATTATACACACACACACAAACTGACAATTAAAAAGTTTTAATTATATAGGGATAGAGGAAATAAGACTGGGTCAGGGAAGTGATAGGTGGCAGCACAGGTGATGTGGAATGTGTGCAAAGAGAAGAAACTTTAGTTTACAAGAAAGAAAACTGGGTGTTTTTAAAAATTGCATTAGGATCAGAGGCAAGCTGACTTTCATTTGTAGCAGACGTACATTAGTTAACTGTAAGATCATCATCATCATTTAATGTCCACTTTTCCAAGCTTGCATGGGTCAGACAGAAGTTGCTGAGGCAGATTTTCTACAGCTGGATGCCTGTCCTGTCACTAACTGTCACCTGTTTCCAAGCAAGGTAATATCCCCCCTCCCCGACCGGACAGGTTTTTCACAAAAGATAGGAAACACACAACTCGCTTGTAAGGCAGCAATGGTTGTTTAGAGTCTTCCTGTGATGTCCTGACAAGAGCACACACAGTTTACTTCTATCAAATCTACTCACAAAGCTTTGGTCGAGCCAGGGATTTAGAAGACATCTGTGCAAGGAATGGTGCAGTGGGACTGAACCTAAGACCACATGACTGGGAAGCAAGCTTCTTAAAGAGCCATATCTACATCTGTGTGTGTGTGTGTGTGTGTGTGTGTGTGTGTGTGTGTGCATGCATGTGTGTGTATATCATAAATCATTGACCACCCATGTTCCATGCTGTCATGGGTTGGATGGGTTGACAGGATCTGATGGGCCCCAGAACCACATCATGCTCCTCTGTCTATCTTAGCAAGGTTTCTATAGTTGGAAACCCTTCCTGATGCCAACCACTTCACTGCTTGTATTGAACCCTTTATTTTGTGGCACCAGCATTGCTGAGGTCACCATACAGCCTGCAAAACCCACAAAAGTCAAGGGGAGCAACTTTTACACTGGATACGATAAAAAGTAAAGCAGAAGAGAAAAGGAGCAGAGCAGAATAGGATTCTTGCAGCAGAGGAACCAGAAACATTTTAGAGGAGAGGAGGAGAGTGACCGGGTGGAGTTGGAAAAGTGCTAGGGTGTATGTGTGTGTGTGTGTGGTTGAAGATAAACTGACCTGTAGAAGCACCGTCTGGGTTGACATGCTCCAGAGGAGAAAAACGTTGAAAAGGTTTTCTCCCTCTCTCTCTTTCTCCGACTCTTCTTTTCTCTTCCCAAAACCAGCAGGGCACCAAATAGTGGCAACAATCTATAGAGATACGGTTGGAGGTTAACGAGGCGGCTGTCACAACGACGCTGTAGTCAAAGGTCTCAGTCAATGTGAAGAACTGCTGCTTCCTCTGGTAAAAACCTACAAAATAACAGCAACAACAACATCATTTAAAAACAGGTTAAGTCAAAATAAGGATTTCTTAACAGAGGTCCAAGGTTTGAGATTTGAAAGAGAGATGTCGTCAGTTATATGAAGTTCTGGATGTAACAGGAGCACGGAAAGATAAAAAGCTAAGAAACACAATTAAATACAAGGTGGCTTTGTTCAATGATCTAATGACCCAGCCAATCCACCATCCTATGATGATGATGACGATGACGATGATAACAACCAAGTATCAAAGCTTTTAATGTCCAGAAAGAGACCCTGTGAGACGACCTCTGACAGCAGGATGCTGTCCGCTCCCACAGAATCTACCAGAGCAAACAAGATTTGAGCACCCTGAGAAGTAAAACAATGGTGATGATGATAATCGTAATCATCATCATCATCAACAAGGATTGAAAAAAAAACCCACCTATTTACTGATAGATATTGCAGTCCCTCCTGACCAAAATATTGTCCAGACCAAAGTGAAGAAATTATCAAACTGCAAAGACCTCGAGATTGAAGTGTTCAAGATGTGGGACACAAAGGTGAAAATAATACCAGTAATTATTGGAGCATTGGGTATGATAAGAAAGAAACATATGAACAAAAACACAGAAGCTATATCTGGACCCTCAACACTACACACTGTCCGAAAAATAGCCCTGATAGGAACAGCACACATCCTATGTAAGACACTATCAATTCAATGATACAACACAAACAATTCAATGATACAACACAAACAAAACAATCCACAAACACAAGACACATTCTATACAGCAAATATCCAATAAAATAAACCACCACCAAAACATGTATTCAATAAGAGCCAGAGAACCAACAGAGCTCAACTCGAATTACACACACACACACAATACAAACACCTTGTACAACAAAAGACTGCAACCAGAGCCCAGAACAAAACAAACTGACACAATACAATACCAGAAAAAGTTTCCACTCCCCCAACAGCAAAAAAGAATACACAATGCTACACAGATCCCCCAGCAACACAGGTGATGCAGTAGAAATTTGCTTGAACCTACCAAAGGTTTCTGAATAGCTCTGGTGCAGCACCAGGCAGTGCCTCTCATGGCTTCTGTTTTAACTGATTGAAAGTGTTACCATGTACATTGTTTTGTCTTGGTATAAAAGATGGACTAAAGCAAATATTCTGCTCAACACTGCAGATTTGCTTGTCAGATGTTTGACCATAACTAGTTGAGCATGTCCCTTGGTGGCTGACGATATGTGCATCTCTGACCATGAACAGAAGTAGTGGGGGAGCATCATAGCCATGTGTTGAGAGGAATTCTTTGGCATTTGGATAATTCACCTCTTAAAACATGGGTATTTTCTTCAACATCCTTAAACAACCCTCATTCAGGGACCTTTTAAAGAGGGATGGGCTACTCAACCTGAAAAAAATTCTAACTGGGCCCCATCTGTAAGGTCATGTGTTGTTTATGTTAATATGAGATCACCATGTCATGCACATATGGTTGTGATGCATGTGCCTGGTGTACCCTTATCAGATGGGTAGTCATGACAAGGTATACTGGACTTTGTATATTATACCCCAGTGTCACTTTGATGGCATGCAAATGCTCTCACACTCAATAATAATAATTGACCCTAAAAAGATCAGAGGAAAAGTCAACCTTGGCAGAATTTGCATTCAGAACATGGTAGAAGTAGTAGTAGTTTCTTATATAAGCACAAGGCCCCCGAATTTGAAGAGAGAGACGTAGACAATTATATCAATCCCTGCACTGACCCCAGGAGAATGAAAAACAAACAGACATCCACCTCACCCACACAGGACAGACATCTGTTGAGTTTCCATCTATCAATGCCTACCCACAAGACAGTGGTCAGTCCAAGGCTATAATACATAAAACACACTTGTCCAAGTGACCATGCAGTGGGACTGAACCTGAAACCACAGTTGTGAAGCAAACTTCATAACCACACAGCCATGCTTGCATCTACACACACACACACACACACACACACACACACAGATGATAGGCTTCTGTAGTTTCTGTCAGACCAAATGTCATTTGCAAGATATTGCTTGAGTCGAGGATACAATAAGAGCCCTTTGCTCCAAAGTGCCACATTATGGGACTGAACCTAAATCCACAGGGTTGGGTGGCTATGTACAAAATAAAAACATATTCTCAGTCCACACAATCAATTAGACTTTAATTATTAATTAATATAAAAAGCACTGGTGCTGGTTCCATGTAAAAGGCACCCAGCAGACACCCTGGAAAGTGGTTGGCATTAGGAAGGGCATCCAGCTGTAGAAACCAAGTCCAAAGACAGACAATGGAGCCTGGTGCAGCTCCTGTCAAACTGTCTAACCTATGCCAGCATGGAAAACAGATGCTAAATGATGATGATGATGAATACTAAGTAATCCCAGGTCTTTAGACATTGGTACTTACTGACCCAGGAAGGATGAAATGGGAAGTAGACTCTAGCAGGATTTGAACTCAGAACACAGAAGAATCTAAGAAAAAAACACTACAAAGTATTTTTTTTTTAAATCTGTTTTTTAAAGGCTTAACTGGGAGAAAATGAGAACAGCCATGTCCCCTTTTAAGGCTTCTGAGAC
>NC_068994.1:3930560-3937615 GCF_001194135.2 Octopus bimaculoides | reverse complement strand
AAAAAAAGAATCCACTCCAGTACTTAATGACTCTGAAACTAAAGGAAAGTGAAGTTGACCTTGGTGGGATTGGAACTCAGAACATAAAGGCAACTAACTAAACACCACCCTGGCAACTCTGTCATTTCACCTTCAGGATCATCATCATCACCATCATCATCATCATCATCATTTAACATCCATTTTCCATGCTGGTATGGGTTGGATGGTTTGACAGGAGCTGGTAAGGCCAGGAGCTGCACCAGGTTCCATAGCTTGTTTTTGTCTTGGTTTCTACAGCTGGATGCCCTTCTTAATGCCAACCCCTCCACAGAGTGTACTGGGTGCTTTTTATGTGGCACCAGCACCGACAGGGTCACTAAGTAACTTGCAAAACAAAAACCCCTCAGCTGGGAGGAAGGAGTAGTGGTGAGTAGGAGAGGCTCTCCAATACGACGGGCTTCTTTCAGTTTTCATCTACCAAATCCACTCACAAGGCTTTGGTCAGCCCGAGGCTATAGTAGAAGACAAATTGCTAAAGGTGCTACACAGTGAGACTGAACCCAGAACCATGTGATTGGTAAGCAAGCTACTTACCACACAGCCACCCCTAACAATTTTTTTTTATACAATTTCTAATATTTAATCATAGGATTTTTTAAAACACCAAATGACTGGGGGGGGGGGGGCAGTAGAGTAAAAAACAAAACATTTATCAAAAGGGTCCAGTGGGCAAAAACTGGTTGAGATGCACTGATCCACCGTGTTCTTTAAGATATCTTTGAGGCGAATGAAGAGATTTTGGTCATTATGTCTTTCTAGGAGATTAAGCTACTTGCACAGAATCTTGCTCGTTTGAGCTCAGTTTTTTTGACTAGGATGATGTTGAACAAGCCCCCCTCTCCCCCCAAACCTTATATGGAAAAGGGGTGGGGACGGTAACAACACTGAATGGAGCGAGAAGAGTGGTGAACGGATGAACGGAATGAGTTTATAATAATTGAGAAATATAGATTCACATTGGATTACAAACAATAATATTATCACATTCATTAGAAACACATTTATAAAAATAAGAACAATAATAACGAGGATGACAGGGCTGCGAAAAATCTATCACAATGATCAACAAATATTGGTATTATCGAATAGTTTTTGATAATGAGTCATTAAGTGATTAACCTGTTTGTTTAGTAATTAATTATAAGCAAACATTTGTTTACATCTTTGCACAGGGTAAAAAAAAAAGTTGGTGACATGATAACACACACCCAAGTGCACATAAACGAAAACACATACAAACACACAGAAAGGGAAAGAAATTATACACACACACATATATATATATATGTGTATGTATGTATTCATGTTTAAATATGCACACACAAACATTATATATGTATATATTCTATCACAAAAACGAAAAGTTTGTGCTTTTATGCACACACACACACACATATATATTATATACTTATATATCGTATGTTAGGGTATATATATATATATATATATATATATATATATGTTAGTATATTTTTCTTTCTCACACAGACACATACTCACATGCTTAGGAAGGAAATGTAGAGGTGTAGGGGGGCTAATGCCATCATGGACAAGTAGTAACATGAACACACATCTATGTGTGTAAATATACACATTTCAAACAAAGAATACATACGTCAGGACTGGTGTGTAAGTTGTCTTGTGTGTGTGTGTATCAATGATACTTTTGGATATTTCAACAGAAATATTTCAAGTATGTAAGTGCTAATAAAAGTAGTCACACACGTTGTATGTGCGTATGTGGTAGTGTGTCTCTCTGTGTGTGGAGTGTACGTGTGCATAAATTGTAGAGCCTGCCCGTGTATGTATATAGTGCTGTGCGTGTGCGTGTGTGTATGTACGAGAGAAGGGTGACTATGTTGCGTGTGAATGTTATAGAACTAGCCTTTCGTGTATGGGTGTGTGTGTTTGTGTGAGGTATGAGAATGCACAGAGCTGTCTACGTTTGATTGAGTATGTGTGTGTCTGTGTGTGTGCGCATATATATATATATATGTGGCGTGTGAATGTATTGGGCTGTCTATATTTGCATGACTGCGTGTATGTGTGTGACGTGTGCTGGTAATAGATGGCTCTCTATATATGTTTGTATGACGTGTGAGCGTGCATAAATTGTAAAGCTGTCTAAGATGGCGTGTGTATGTGAGTGTATAGCATATATCTATATATATATATATATATATATATACACAGATACATATATAATCTGTCGTTGTATGTGAATGTATGATTGCGCCTCTGTTTCTATGGCGTGTGTGTATGTGTGTGCGCGAGTAGCACGGTCTATGCGTATAATGTGATTGTATATTTATCTGTGTGTGTGAGAGCAATGCTGGTTGTATGTACTTAGCTGTATTTGAATAGTGTGTGTGTGAGACGTGTGAGTATGCATAAATTGTAGCAAAGGCTTCCGCGTATGTACGCGTGTATATGTATATATTATATATGTGTGTGTGTGTGTGTGTGTGTGTGTGTGTGTGTGTTGTAACGTTGTCTATATATATGTGTGGAAGTAGTAGCACTGGATCTGTGTATATTTGAATGTGTGTGGGTGTGGCTGTTACTGCCTTCTCTCTCTCTGTGTCTGTATGCTTATGTAGTAGCTTTGTATATATCTATATCTATCTATCTATAAATATATGCGTGTGTGTGTGTGTATGTGCGTGCCTACTGTATAGCTAGCTCCCTGATGGTGCTGCTATCTTCCAAACACGCACGGGCCACCCTCCCCTCCCGCCGCCACACACACACACGTGTGTGTGTGTATACATGTATATATATATATCAGTGTGTGTGTGTGTGTCACTCTGCCACATACTGTAAAGTACACATACACACAGGTCTGTGTGACATGTACACTACTTAAGTAAACTGTGAGCCATGCATTTTGTCCAGTTAAACACTGAAGACAAACACACACACAAGATAGAATGTATATATAATTATATGGTGTGATGTGTGCGTGTGTGTGTGTGTGCGTGCGTATGTATGCCTGCTGTATGTTAAGTTAATGTAAGGCTATCTCTATGGACGTCAGACACAGGAGAGAAGGGTAGGGGGAGAAGAGAGAGAGAGAGAGCAGGGGAAGAAGAGAGAAAGGTAGAGTGGAAAGGGGTACAAATACACATATGTATACAAACACATTAATATATACAGACAATACACACACACACACACATACACATTTATACACACACCACCCAACTATCCTTCAGGTCCACATAAAAAAAGTTGGTTTCAACGAAGTACTGAAGAGATGGGAGATAAATAGGAAGTAAATACTGGTAAACACAACACACATGTGTGTATATACACAGCAGATATATAATGTAAAATAATATATATATATATGACATATATATGATATATATGCCACACACACACACACACACACCATTATATGCTACACTCGCATACATATATGTTCGCTATGCACGCAAATCTCGCACCACACACGCAACAGACGCATAAAGCACACATACACACGTGCGCATAAATATATATATAATATAATATAATATATACATATATATATTGGTGTATATACACGACACACGCAAACGTAGAGAGAAAGGAGGGAGGAGGAGGGGGTGAGTATTGATTATGTTAGAAATATGAGACAGTAACAATAGTTGACAAGGTGGTGGTGGTGGAGTTGCACCAATAGAGGTATTTCATGAGGGTGATGAAGGAGAGAGAGGGTGAAGTGCAAGAGGCACACCACCCCATTGACACCCGGAATAGGAAGGATCGCGGGTAAATAGTCAGGGAATCACTTAAAGGGACACCTTCCTATATAAATATATGCCGAAACGTGTATCTATACGAATAGGTATATATATATATATATATATAATATGCGCGCGCGGTTTCTTCTATGGATTGGACTAGTTTTATTATAAGCGTAGTGTGAATACATGACATTAATGCCATTCTCAAGGAAACGTGGCTAG
The DNA here is from genome assembly GCF_001194135.2 of Octopus bimaculoides. Lineage (NCBI taxonomy): Eukaryota > Metazoa > Mollusca > Cephalopoda > Octopoda > Octopodidae > Octopus > Octopus bimaculoides. The sequence continues at coordinate 3,933,620 of NC_068994.1, read as the reverse complement.
TGATCGAAACCGCATCGCCCTCTCACTGTCGTCGGCTTACTTCCCTCCAAAATAATAGTGCTGTTTGAAGAGACCTCAATATATAACTGGTAATTGTCCTGTCGACGCCGGAAGAGAGGAAAAGTTGAACGTAATTAGATAAAGACACCGACTAATAGTGAGTGATTAGAATTGGTGGCGCGTCGGACAAAGTGTCAGTGTAATTTAGTTACACACCTATAAGTTCAAATCCTGCCGAGGTTTAATTTACCTTTTCACCCCGGTAAAGAGACGTAGAAAAGTACTTTCCTACATTAACCCTTGCACTCTTGGCTCAATTCCCGTCGAGGTCGACTTTGCCTTTCATCTTTCCCTGGGTGAATAAAATAAAGTACCCGTCCCATAATGAGGTTGATTTTTATTCAACTATAATATCCACGCACTCCATCCAACCAAAATAGTATTGGAGAACAATCGATATTCCTATAAAACACCTTGTAGAGAAGAGCTGAGCTGCCGGCGAACCGGTTTCGATACCTGGTTAAAGGTAATTTCAAGCCAAACACGTCGAGTGGTGACGAAGGCCTTATCTCAATCTATAGCAACTCTATATAAATATATATACGTGTGTGAGTCGTCCAAGAGACCATAAGTCAGAGAAAAGATGGGTATATATATATATATCAATTAATGTACACAGAACAAATATACAAGCTACCTGTGTATATTAAATATTTATCTCTCACTGGATGGAATACTTTTTTGTTTACTGCTCCTTAACGGAACAGTAAACTTTATATACATCTATATTTATTTAGTCTTTATATAACTTTATATACATATATATTTATTTATTATTTAATTATTTAAGTAATGTAAACAAACAAAGAGCGATGGTAACACTTGACCGCGAATTAAAACTCGCATCACTTAATAATATACAAAGAATGAAAATAGGCATTGGAGATATACTGATCTCCGATACAAAACGAAAAGGTACCACATAGCAACGAATAGACAGGACCCGATCGAATGTCTGACAAAATTCTAAAATTACCGTGTTTTATTTGTTTACAAAATTAAACAGTGAAACGGTAATTAAATCAATTTAATTAGTCTGCGTAATTACATGCTCCCCCATTGTCTCATAAAGCATTTATTTACACAACACGTATGGATTCCCTCCGAATGTCCACACCACTAACTCTAAAGGTGTGCTGTTTAATGTCTATGAAATAGACCATAGACGGTAATTAACTCAGACTAATTAATCGCAAGAGTCACTTGACGTAAAATGATAATGAATGGGGGGGGGGTGTAGCATGCCGTGTCTTTGGACCCTTCCGCCTGCTACAGGAGATCCTTGTTTATGTAGGCATTCGGCAACCTTACCTCTGTGTGGCGAAGAAAGCCTTCCACATCTTTACAGGTCGACAAACGTGAAATATGGCAAGTTTTCTTTTCTCTACCGCCGGCCTTGCAATCTGCTTAGTGCATCCTTTAGGCCGGACCAAGGTAACAAATGTAACGGCCAGGTTGCACTTTTTTAATTACAGCGGGAAAAAAAAATGAGAAGAATCTAGTCATTATTGGACGGGTAAAATTATTTATCAGCCCTGAAACAACGGAAAGTAAAGCTGACCTGGGCGACATCTGAACCCAGAGCGCAGAAAACCAGAATACCACATCTACCTCTCTCTCTCTCATACAGGCACACATATAAACCCCAGTGTTGTTGGTTCGAAGTTCGAATCCGGCCCAAGTTTACTTTGTCTTTCCTATCTCAACTAATAACTACGTGATACCGGTACTGCGGCTGAGCGCGATCGATTATACCCTTAGAAGGGCGGTGCCCCAGCATGGTCGCAGTCTAATGACGAACACTGGCAACTTATAACAACTAAACCGCATTTTTGAGTCCTTTATTTTAACTTAGTTCAATAGATGTTGTGGTGGTAATACGTTATTCCACGTTCTTCGCCTCGTTGGTGCAAACAGAACGAAATGGCTTCAACCAGGGATGGTAACAAGGCAGCAGGCTTGGCTCCCAGGTAGCTTACCTTTATCTGACATCACCAAACACTGAACACAATGACCATTCTATACAATATCGAGCTTCTACATGGACACTCGGTTTGCTAGAAATAGTGGCAATCTTATCACCTTCGCCGAAATAGTAGTAATAGCTCCCTCAAATCACAACACGGAACACAGGGTACGGCAGAAAAAAAAAAAACTCCCTTATTTTAGGCGGCGAAGGTTGGTGAATCTGGGCGGCTTTCTTGTCGCACCCTGTATTATAGATACGAAAAGGCATAAAGATCGTTCGGTTTGCTAAACAAAGCAGCCAAATGACTCTGAAATCACGCTACCGTGTTTAAAAACGAAAGGAAACGTTAGATAATATGGTCAGTTATGGAACGCCTTTGATCAAAGGACTGATTAATCAGAGCTGGCTAGGGATTAAATTACATGCATACATATATCAAGCGATTCTATGTAGTTGCTTGATCTGTTAGAAATAGCAGTTAAATGCCCACCTCAAATCATATTCAAGGGTTTTGCGCAAAAGGGAAAACACGTCGGATAAATAGTCCCGATATCCACATAGTTGGGAAAGTCACAGCTGGAGCGCCTTCAATCAACGCTAGCCTTGGGCTAATCGCCAATATGTAGATGATAATATAAATCTTAATTTTAGCCTTCAAAACCGAAAGTCAGAGACGAGCTACTCGCGCCTAAAATTAAAACTCGTCAAATGAAAAAATGTGTTAGTATTTTCACACAAAATTTATTTGTTCAACAATTGTTATTGTTATGATACTAAACGAATAATAAAACCGAAACAGCCCCAATCAAATACATATATGTGTATAAATATATATTTATATATAAGTTCCTTTTCATGTTTTTTAAAGGTTGCGTCGGTTTAAGCTTTAGAGTTACCGTGTGTCCGTACGCATTTGTAAACAATAGAATTTCAAAATAAATTTAAAAATTAAAATAGACATCAATACACAAAACAACGTTTCCAACCGTCGTCTCCTACGTAAGAAATCATATACATACATATTTATATAT
>NC_068994.1:3926628-3930211 GCF_001194135.2 Octopus bimaculoides | reverse complement strand
ATATATATATATATATATATATATATATATATATATAGTGTTAAATAGACATAAATAGGCGATTACTGAAATGTGTGTGTGTATGGTTGAATATGTCTGCAGGTATAGCATACAGTGTATATATAGTCTTCTACATAGATGTACATGGTTATATATGTATATAAAAGTACATCTAGCAGTCAGTGCAATGTAGAGGAGGTGATGTGGGGTGTGGTTAAGACGTGCAGGACATGTCACACCGACAGAGAGAGAGAGAGGAATAGATAGATAAAGAAAGTGAAGATGGAAAGGGGGGAGAAACACGGACGGGTTTTCACGAAACAACATTGAAAAAGGGCGGATTTCATAACAAGAAGGTCGTGAGCAGGAATCTAAAGGAAAGCATGCGGGATTTTGGATGTGAAAAAACAACAAGAAAGACCAGCGAGAGAAACTTACATTACCGACACAGGCAGACACACAGACAGATGAGGAACCGGTGCATAGAGAAAGAGATCCCCCTGTGAAAGAATAACCTAATAATGGGGGTCGAGTTGTAAGAAGTAGTTGAATTTCTGAGACCGAGATGATTGATTGTGTCAATACGGGACGGCTAATTGGGGTTATTTTGCACAGATTTATTCGATTAGAGATCGAAATACTGGCAGAGGGTGATGGTTTATGTGTTGTGTGTTGGATGGAGTCGGTCCTTTCTGGCGGGTCCTTCGCTTATCTCCCCGTTTGTTTACTGTGGAAAACCTTTCAGTTGTTTTTCAAGTCACAACAGTTGGTGGGGGAGGGATAAAATGAAGTGGGGGATGAATGTTTTGTACTTAAATCATGTTTTTGTTGAAGTATCGATCAGAAGCCTTCGAGCCGTGACTGTCTCGTACCTTCTGCTTCGGACAGAGCGTGTTGCTTAGGTTCAAGATAACGTGTTGTTTATATAGGATGTGCTATCAGGAACACTTGGCTGCTATTTCTAGCGTACCTACTGTCTGGCCATTTAGCTCACTGTTGATACTTGTTTAACCTGACAGAAACTTTTGACATACAGATGTATATGTGTGTGTGTGTATATATATATATATATATGTATGTATGTATATATGTATATATATGTATGTATGTATATATGTATATATATGTATGTATGTATATATGTATATATATGTATGTATATATGTATATATATATATATGTATGTATATATGTATATACATATATGTATGTATATATGTATATATATATATGTATGTATATATATATATATGTATGTATATATGTATATATATATATATGTATGTATATATGTATATATATATATATGTATGTATATGCGTATATATATGTGTGTGTGTATGTAAGAAAGAGGGTGAGAGAATTCGTGGGCATTTATGAATGGGTGTATATATATATATATATATATATATATATGTATCGGGTGTATTTGTGCAGGTGTGTGAAAGTGATAGATTAACAGATAAAGACTGGCGGGAAATAAGAATGACACAAGTATATAGACAGACAGCAGACAAATAGACAGACAGACAGACAAATAGAGAGATAGATAGATAGATAGATACGACATAAAGATAATTACAGGTAAGATGCATGCGTCTAGAAATGAGCCAGATCAGATTTTAACAATAAATTAAGAGATTTAACTACATTCTTTATTAGTTATTGATTTTGGTTTTAGATATATTATGTGTTTGAAAGAGGTTTTGAAAGTTTGATAATAGAACATACAAGTGGAAATGGCGCGTTAACACACAAACACATACATACACACACATATATATACATATATAAAATCACGCATATAGACTTCGTTTTATATATGGATATACGTGTGTATGTGAGTGTGTGTCGGTTGCGTGTGTAATTTAACTTCGCAAAAAATGTGCCCATACATTAAAGGTGCACTAATATATATACACAAATTTATGTACACGCATGTGCTGGTGTGTATCTTCAATTTTAATACATACATACATACATACACCTACACATACACACATTATATATATATATATATATATATATATATATATATATATATGCATAGATACACACGTATATACATAAAGATAATTTAATCATTACAATGTGCATGTGTGTGTGTATAGATTTAGATGATAGATACATACATACGTATAAATATATATACACGCACACACATATGTATACATATACACACAAACACACACATATACATATATATATATATGTGTGTATATATATGTATGTATCTCTTTTTTTTAAAATTGCATTTTGTACGAAATGTGTTGTGTAAGTGATGACAAGCAGAAGACAGCTTGTCCCAATTGTATGTAGATATATTGCTGTGTGTGTATATGTGCGTGTGTATATAACGCCATGTAAGCCTTTCCACTTTACAGTATGATGGCAATGTATAATAGTTGCCATATGTGTACGGGTTAGTGTGTGGCTAGAAACATACACATACATACATATGAGCACACACAAGTCCACACACATACACACACACACATACATATATATATACATATATATTTAGACATGTCTATAGCTATTTATCTATATATCTATCTATATATCTATCAACCTATCTCTATATATGTATATATATCCACTTTTCTCACACACACGACGCATATATATGTATATATCACATGATTCTGTTTATAGGTATCTGTGTGTATATATATATATATATATATATATATACATATGTATATAAGCACATACATACACCCACAAACGCACACACATAGACACAAGCATATATATACATACACAGACAGGTAAATGGATATATAGACAAATGTGTGTGTGTATATAGATATGTGTGTGTGTGTATATATATGTATGTATATGTATGTATGTATGTACACGCGCACACACACATATAAAAGATAGTGCTGTGTATATCTTTAATAGCGTATGTATATATATATATATTTCTTCGTGTGTGTACCTGCAATTAAATTGAGTTTTATGTCCCTATGTACGTATGTATCATAACATTAGAGAGAGTGAGAGAGAGAGAGAAGGGCTGTCGGTGGATGTACGATCATGGGGATACCTCGCTGAGAATATTTGACGTATGTGTGTGTATGTGTGCGCGCGCGTCCGCAATATGTAAATATATACTACTCTCATTTCTTTTTGTATCTACCCATATATATACATATATATGGATATATACATACGTATATATAATTATATATATGTATACACACACACACACACATATATATATACATATTTGTGTATACATATATGTACATATATATGTATATATATATATGTATATACATATATGTATATATACATATATGTATATATATATATATATGGATATATATATGTGTGTATATATATATATTAATATATTTATATTTTTATATATATGGATATATATTTATATATATGGATATATGTGTGGATATATATATATATTAATATATTTACATGGATATATGTGTGTGTGTGTGTATTGATTCACATTATAGATAGATAGATAGATAGATAGATATCTCACTATATATATGTGTGTATGTATATATCTATGAGTGCACAAATATATATACATATATATATATATATATATATA
>NC_068994.1:3925033-3926369 GCF_001194135.2 Octopus bimaculoides | reverse complement strand
TGTCAGGCGCATACTTCATTCTGCTATTAAATATCTACACACCACACGCCACCAGCCACACGCACACGCACGCATACACACATACACTATTCTATACACGCATTCAAACACGCACTCACACACATCTATGTTTGTACGTATGCTCTCACACATAATTTATATATTCACAGAGATGTGTGTCTGTGAGTGTATTTATACAAATAGATGTGTGTACAAGTGTGTATATCTATCTATATATATATGTGTGTATGTGTGTGTATGTGTACTTATACCAGAAAGATATATATTTATACAAATGTTCTTCATATTTGTAAATGCATATATGTATGTGTATATGTATGTATCATATGTGTATGAGTGTGTGTGTATAGAGAGAGGGTGAGTTTGTAGCTCAACCATAATAGCATGTTTGAGTAATGTTATATGTACCAAGAAGTAGGTAAGTGTATGTATGCATATGTGGGTAGTAATGGTAGCAGTGGTGGTGGTGGTGGTGGGTTTGGTAGTGGTGTTTGTGTGGGTGCAAATATCTGTATGTCTGTGAATAGAGTATATGTGTGTGTATATATATATATATGTGTGTGTGTGTGTATATATATATATATTGAAAACGATAGTGGGTTAAACAGTGTATATATACACACACACAAATATCTGTGTGCGTATGTATGTTTCTGTGTTCATGTTTGCATATATAAGTTCATACATATTCATATATATATACATATATACATGCATGCATTCATATATTTGTATGTGTGAATGTGTATATGTATTTATGTATGTATGTATGTGCATGTGTGTATATGTATGTGTGTGTGTGTATGTGTGTACATATAAAAAATATGTATGTGTATGACTGGTAACTAAGATGATAGGAAACGAGTAGCTTGGGATTTATGTGTGGTACGGGTTACTATATACCCTCATATACATACATACACACGTTGAAAGAGGGTGCTGAGCACTTTTATGCCTGTGCGACAATTTATAAAGCAACCCTATACGTATGTGTAGATATATGTGTATGTTTATAGACATTTTTGAATTACAAAGTTTATTGGTGAAATATTCAGATGGAGAAAAGACCCACGATTTGTTAGAGCTAACATGTCCGACATGGGCATCTGAGACCAGAACAAACAGATGGATGAAATGAAAATCAATAAAATCAGGTCTCTTTAGATCAGATTAGTTCTGAACCAATATCAATGATACACACAGCAGAATCGTTAGCACACCGGGCGAAATGCTTAGCAGTATTTCATGTCTTTGTGTTCTGAGTTCAAATTCCACCGAGGTCGACTTTGCCTTTCATCCTTTCGAGGTCGATAAA
>NC_068994.1:3922240-3924456 GCF_001194135.2 Octopus bimaculoides | reverse complement strand
GAAGGGGCACTACAGAAATGGTAAATGGTTTACTGCACAAAAGAATTCATTTTAAACTTGCTAAAATAATATTCGGGATGCCTTTATCTCTACGAAGTATAGATGTAGAAGTATTACCTAAAATAAATTTTAACGATATCATCAAACACTTTGCAATTAAAAATAAAAATAAAAAACAAAGGAAAAAAACTCTTCAAATATAAATAAAATAGAAGCATACAAAAATAAACATATACATATATATGTAAGTATGTACATATATGTATGTATCTATGCATCATCATCATCATCATTTTACATCCGCCTTCCATGCTAGCATGGGTTGGACAATTTGACTGAGGACTGGCGAACCAGATCGCTGCACTAGGCTTCAGTCTGATCTGGCAGCATATATATATATTATTTATATTATTATATATATGTGTGTGTGTGTATATATGTATATATATATATATATACATTCTCCCATATATATATATATATATATATATATATATATATATATGTGTGTGTGTGTGTGTGTGTGTGTGTGTGTGTGTGTGTATGTATATATATATATGATGGATTTCTTTCAGTTTCCCTTCACTAAATCCACTTACAAGGCCCTAGTTGACTCAAGGCTATAGTAAATAGAAGACGCTTGCCAAAGGTACTGCACTGTGGGACTGAACCCAGAAGCATGTGGTTGGTAAGCAAGCTTATTACCACACAGCCACACCTGCACCTCACCATGTAAGATTCTTCTAGATTTGTATTCATTGAGTTAAAATAAATCTCAGTTGAGGTGGAAACTTTTCTTTAAAAGAAAAAAACGCAAATCAATATAAATATAATTTCAAATCTGAGATTTAATGATCTAATACAGAAAAAGAAGATTTTATTTTTTTAAATAAAAAGATGAATGAAATTGATGCATGAGAAGGAAAAATATTTTATTATCAGAAAGGGAATTTTTTCCAACATATAAGAGAGATATTTTTCTTGCTTTTATTTTAGCAATTTCACACTGCTTAGCACAAAACATACTGGATGCTTCAAGTAATGTGTTGGGGAGGGAGCTGAAGGCTTGTGGCCTAGTAGTTAGGGCACTGTGCTCACGACTGTGTGATCATAGGTTCAGCTCCTGGACTAAGCAGCATGTGTTGTGTCCTTGGTCAAGACACTTTATTTCAGAATTGCACCAAGACACTCTGCTGAAAAAAGAATACCAGCCAAAAGTTGGTGCATCTCTCTCTCTCTCTCTCTCTCTCTCTCTCTCTCTCCCCTCATCTCTCTCCGTCTCCCATCATCTCTCCCTCTCCCCCTCTCCCCTCCCCCTCTCCCCTCATCTCGCTCCATACCCTCTATTCCTCCCTGCTCTCCCTCCTCCTCATCTGCTGCTACTGCTGCTGATGATGATGATGATGTTGAAGATAATGATGATGACGACAACAACAATGATGATGACGATGATGATGATGATGTTCATGATGATGACACTGATGATTGTTGTTGTTATAATGATTATTAATTTAGGCCAAATCCCCAAGAAGTTCATGAATAGTGACAAAAGAACTTTGACTAACAAACAACCAATTGATTAGTTAGTTTGTTAGATATTTAACTAATTGGCTAATAACAAAGAAGTGATATTGAACCAGTGCATGTGTTATTTTTCTTGATTTAATGGCCTTCCCAAGGCACAAGATTACTATTTCTATTATCAGACTTATCTTTAATGAGTTGTTTCAATTACCTTCTGTATTCTTTAATTACCAAACCTTAATCGGGTTTGTGTGTTCAGCCAATGATTTTTTTATACACTTTGCATTAAAACGAAGGTGATGTTGTTTAATAAAAATTTAATTACACCAATCACAGGCTGAAAATAACACCACAGAGTCCGTTCACCAATTGATTTTGATTAAAAACTATTTTTTTAGTGATTTTGTAGACAAATTTTATGACACCATTAAAGCTAAGATGAAAAAAATTTCAACTAGAATCCAAACACTGGTGTCTTTAATTCATTGGAATGGTAAGAATAATATGGACACATATAATTCCTTTGATATTGGTTGTTTGTAAGTATGAAGTGGTAACTACTATCACATTAAATCATCAGGAAGATGGAAGATGGAAGCTTTAGGAATTACTCAAAAAGAAAAAAGAAACAGGCTGTTTCACAAATGGTTTTCACCATTTTTTTTTTACCCAAAATTACCAAAAACAAAAAC
>NC_068994.1:3920799-3922230 GCF_001194135.2 Octopus bimaculoides | reverse complement strand
TATACTTTATGCAATTAAGTTGAAATTTTGTGTATTTGTTTATGCAATTAACTGAATATTATGCAATTACTACTTGTGCAATTCAATTAAGTGAAACCAAACTGTGTCGTCATCATCATCATCATCAGCAGCAGCAGCAGCCAGACAGAATTCATTGAAGCAAGTTTTTCTATAGACTAATGCTCTTCCTGTTGCCAACCCTTTCCAAGCAAGGCAACATTTGCCCTGAACTGCACGTGTTTTCATGGAACACTGGAAATGAACTGCAGATCAAGGCTAACTGACCAGAAAATTAACCAAAGACAGAAAAAAAACTGAGATTTTCTGCAATCTGATGGACACCATGAAATCTTCTGATCCAAATATTGTCTGGGAAACGGTAAAGAGACAAACCGGATGCAAGGACCTTGAGACTGGAATAAGCAGAATGTAGAGAATGAAAAGAAAAGCAATAATGATTGGAATATTGGGTATATAAAAAAAAATCAAGAACAAAAACATTTTTTAAAAAAACGATCTAGGTGTGGGAGTGGCTCTGTGGTTAGTAGCTTGCTCACCAACTACATGACTCCAGGTTCAGTCCTACTGTGTGGCACCTTGGGCAAGTGTTTTCTACTATAGCCCCAGGCCAATCAAAGCCTTGTGAGTGCATTTGGTAGATGGAAACTGAAAGAAGCCCGTCGTATATATGTGTGTGTGGGGGGGTGTCAGTATGTGTCTGTGTTGGTCCTCCCACCGTTGCTTGGCAACTGATGTTGGTGTGTTTATGCCAAATCAGACTGGAGTCTGGTGCAGCCTTTCAGCTTGCCAGCCCTAGTCAAACCATCCGACCCATGCTAGCATGGACAATGGACGTTAAATGATGATGATGATGATACACACACACACACACATATATATGAAGACATAAACATTGATATCCTGTACTGCACCCCCACCACCATCATTATCATCATCACTGTTTTACCAATTGCTTTCTCATGTAGACAAATGTATGTTTATGTGTGTATGGAAGTACAGACACACACATACACAAACAAGCATGCATACATATGTATCTATATATGTATGCGTTTCTGCATGTGGACGTACATGTATGTTTAATTGTAGTCACAGCTATACACACACACACGCACACACTGACAAATATAAACAGACACACCCATTCACATCTGTGCCAATGTGTGTGCTCCGCAAACATTGAGTTACAAACAAGGAGAAAACAGACTTGAACAAAGACACACACACGCACACACACACATACACAAACACACACACTGACACAGACATATACACACAGAGATACACACACAAACTCCTTCTCATACACACACACACTTAAAGACACATACATATACACAGATATACAAATTGACACACCGATATATATACACACACACACACACACATGCATACAACCCCCCCCCCCCC
>NC_068994.1:3919130-3920780 GCF_001194135.2 Octopus bimaculoides | reverse complement strand
CGCAACACACACTCATTCAAACACATACACACATACAACCTCCCCTGCAACACAGGCTCACATACTCATTTAAACACACGCACACACATATATACACACACACACACACGCACACACCCCATTAAGGTACCCCACTACTTGAAGTAAAGTAGGTCGACTCTAGGTATTCAATCTCCACCTCTGTTGCTTTTCCATTATGTTTACCACACTGTCTCACTGTATGGCCGACAGCCTGCCTATCTGTGTGTGTGTGTGTGTGTGTGCGTGTGCGTGAGGCAACGTCTTTGGGTGGTTTCTTTAGTCAGCTAGCTACCCTTGTCTTTCTTTTCCTCTTTCTCTCTTGCACACACTCATACACACACACACGCACACAAACATGCAAGCATTAACGCACACTTACACACATGAACAGACACACCCAAACATACAGCCACATGCAAACACATATACACATCTACATGCACACATATGCATGCACGCATGCACAGACAACACCCAAACATGTATACTTATACACACATATAAGCACACATAAACACACACATACACAAGTACATAGACATATACATCCATGCATACACACACACATAAGTACATAGACACACACATCCATACATACACACACACACACAAGTACATAGACACACACATCCATACATACACACACACATGCACACAACACACACCCACACACATGTACATGAAATTCTTCAAGCAAACTCTACAAATACTCAATAGAAGAGCACAGTGTAAAATCAGTGGCTCCCACCATTTTCAGTATGAGGGCCAGGTCCCAAAGACTGGATGTCTTTTTAGGGGGCTGCACCCAAAAGAGTACAACACAAGTTGATTAAAGAAAATTTCATTATATTTATAGAGGTGAGACCGTTGGGGACCAACAGAAGGATGTTTGAGGGCCACAAGCTGCCCTGAGAACTAGAGCTGAGAGCTACCAAAGTAAGTATTTGGTGTAAAGCTGTGATTTCTCTAAGGTATGACTCAGAGTTTCAGGTGAGAAATGAGTTCTCACCTGAAGACCAAAATGGCTGGAAACAGGAGCTGTGAGATAAATGGTTTGAATAAACTCTATCCACATGCAGAATTCAACTCTTACCATTACATTCTGTTATTTATAGCTTTATCTGCTTCAAGTTTCAATATTCCACACATAATATAGTATATATGTATATATCAATCCCACTGCATGGCACGTTGGACAAGTGTCTTCTACCATAGCCTCAGGTCGACCAAAGCCTTGTGAATGGGTTTGGTAGATGGAAACTGAAAGAAGCCTGTCATATACATATATATATCTATGTGTGTGAGTCTTTGTGTCTGTGATAGTAGACAAGTTTGTCTACCTGGGCAGCACACTCAGCCGTTCTTGCTCCCTGGATGAGGAAATATCTTTCAGGTTGCAGAGAGCAACTAATTCCTTCCAGTCTCTTCAGTCTCGTGTCTGGTCCCAGCATGGCATCGCAAGGCAAGCAAAAGTTGCTGTGTAGCGTGCATGTGTACTGACATCGCTCCTCTACTCATGTGAGACATGGACTCTGTACAAACATCAGGTAAGGGTCCTTGAACGCTTTCATCAGAGATGTCTCAGACACATTCCCAATGTTGGCTGGACCTCAAAAATTCCAGACACAC
>NC_068994.1:3891622-3916622 GCF_001194135.2 Octopus bimaculoides | reverse complement strand
ATAATGATGAGATTTGATCAAAAGAGCCGATTTGCAGCCTGGAGCCTTTGCTGTTGGGTTGGTGGAGTAAGGGGAGATAATAATAGCGTTTTTTTAAAATAACCCCCCCCCCGCCACATGCATAAACACACGTGCACAAACACAAATACACATGTATGAGAGAGAGAGAGAGAGAGAGTGAGTACTCTTTTTCCCACCTTGTTGCACGTTTCATGTGCTTACTCCGGTATATATATATATATATATAGATATAGATAGATAGATAGATAGATAGATATGTAAAAAGATATAGTGATAGACAAATGAATGGATAAATGAATAGACAGACAGTATAAAGAGATAGACAGATAGATAGAAAGTCAAACAGTCAGACAGACAGATAAACAGACGGTTAGAAAGACAGACAGACAGACAGCTAGAAAGACAGACAGCTATATAGATAGAAAAATTTGGTGCAGGTGTAGCTGTGTGGTTAAGATGTTTGCTTGCCAAGCCCACGGTTTTGGATACTATCCTACTGTGTGGTCCCTGGTGCATGTGTCTTTTACTATTGCCATTGGCCAAGTAAAGACTGGGAGTAGGTTTGGCAAACAGGTTGTCAAGTGATTGTTGTGGGAGGCAAAAACAGATACACACACACACACATTTATGTACGACGGGCTTCTTTCAGTTTCTGTCTACCAAATCCACTCACAAGACCTTTGGTCTGCCCAAGGCTATAGCAAAAGACACTTGCTCAAGGTTCCATGCAGTGGAACTGAACTCAGAACCATGTGGCTGAGAAGCAAGCTTCTTACCACGCAGCCTATCATAAGGGGGAAAGAACATGGGTTTGGACTTGGTACCCCTTTACTCCAATGGCTACATTTCAGTCTATGGCGATTCACGACATCCCACTAAAGATGCAACCAGCAGATGCCACTTTTAGGGCCAAGCATGGGGCCAGCAACAGCGGGAGATTAATGTGTTTAACACTAGAGCCACAATTTATGTGGGTTAATTGTTGCATCTTGAGTGCATCCACTCATGCCAATACACACACACCCATACACAGCAGAAGACAATTGCCTTGTGTACCATGAAGTGGGACTGAACTTGAGACCACACGGTTGGGAAGCAAGCTTCTCAAACACACACCCTCACCTCTGCCTATTTATCCATTCATCAATCTATATCTATATGTATCTATCCATCTTTGTCTATCTACCTTTCTATCTTCCTCTCTCTCCCCCCTCTCTCTCTATCTAACTATCTATCAATTTTTCTTTCTCTATATATTTATCTACATATCTATCTATCTGCTCTCTCTCTCTCTCTCTATCTATCTATATATCTTTCTCTCTCTCTCTATCTATTTGTCTGTCTGTCTGTCTCTGTCTCTCTCTCTCTCTACACACACACACATAAAACAACAGACGAATGCATACACACACACACACAGACAAACACGCGTACACACACACACATACACAGACATGACGCGTACGCACACACACACACCTCGCAACTATTTCGTCTTGCCTCTTCTTTATATTTTTAACCCTTTCCTTCTCAGCCAGTTCAGTTCAGAGTCGCGAATGCACCCTTCTTCCGCCTCCTCCCCCTTCGCCGCTGTGTGTGTGATTCAGGCAACCCCGCACACACAAGAAAACGGAGGCTAAGACGAACAAGAAACTAACCATCAGAACAACCACCTTAGCGACAACAGTTTTGTGTTGAAAATTATCAATGCAGCTGTCAAAAAATTACCATTTTGTCTTTTTTCCCCGTTTTTCCAATTATTTTATATATATCATAAATAATATAAAAAGAAATAATTACATATTTATGTATAATTTATATGTGTGTGTCCGAGAGTGTGTGTATGTGCGTGTGTGTGTGTGTATGTGTGTGTGTTATATAGATATAGATAGATTTCTGAATATTATTATATATATTAAATATTGAATACGGGATGGTACACACACGCGCGCACTACTGCTAACACACACTCACACATACAATATATATTATATATATGTAGTATGTATGTATTAAATATCTATATGTATATATTCAACGATGTATAAACGTGTGTGTCTATGCAAGACTAGGTAGACACATACACTCGTGCAAAAAATATACATACTACCCATGGAAGGAACACGGACACACACACACACACACAGCCGCCAATATCACACCTATACATAACTCTTCCGGCAACGCGCAAAACTGTATGGGATAGCACACACGCATACACACATACATTCGTACACACGCGCACACACACAAAATCACATATGCGCACACATTCCATTTACGAACACTATACACGCATGCTTACACTTACATACACACACGCATACCACATAGAAAACAAGAATATACATACAAGCACACATTTAAGCAAATGTATGTATGTGTGTGTGTATGTATATATATATATATATACAGATATACACACACGCGCGCGTGCACACATAGATGTGTGTGTGTGTCTTTTGTGTAAAGCTCTATTGTATTTTATCGATTTCCTTTCAATAAATAAGGCAGTAAATCAATTTTCACCAAGGAGGCGGGGAATATATAAGTGATTAAACTAATTACTAAATAACTGCTATTTATTATCAAACCAACCCGTTCCCTGTTCACAGAGGAAAATCAAAGACATCCACCATGGCTTTTCATATTCTGCCCCTTAAGAAACGAATCGAGTCTTCTAATTCCCTTGACGCAAATGTGATGTAATAAAGTAATAATGATACATATATAAGGGTAAGGAACAAACGAGATGCTGTGACATTCATGCTTTTCCTAACGATATCATTAATAATGTACCGAGGGAAACTTGCGCAATATAAATATTATATATATATGTATAATCAAATATGAATATATATATGTGTGCGTATATTATATATATAGAGAGACACATACATATATAATCAGTTTGGTTGAGGGATTCTGTAGGTGATCGATTGACATGTTAGAAATAGCAGACAACTCTCATTCTAATTAATCTCTACCATCTTAATAAATGAAGGAAAGGATGCATTTGATATTGTTGTGGTCCAAGATATACTTAATAAGGCAGGAGGGTCATGAACGAACTGCTTTCGCTCGTAGGTCGTCTGCTGGATGACGCCTGAGGCAACTGATATGTGTGTGTGTGTGTGTGTGTGTATGTATGTATGTATGTATGTATCTTATAGAGATAATGTTAAAAAAAAAACCAAGCGGTCCTTTTGAAGTATATCTGTTTTAACATATGTGCATGTATATACATATATGTATGCATATATTATATACACAAATTACTTGATATATTGGTATATATAGATATATATATATAAGACAGATTTTTTTGTCTCCGTTTTTTTTTTTATATTTCTCTCCATCTGTTTTCTCTCATCATTCCTTTCTGTAGAAGAGCGTAGGCTCGAAATGTCAAAGACTCTTCCATTTTTCCTGAGCGTTAAACTAATAAACTAATACACCTTTCTTGTTCCCTCACCTTGTTCTGTTTCGCTTTTATTTTTACAGTTTGGGACAATATATATACATATATATACATACATACATAATACATGCAATTTTGGGTTGCTTTCTCAGCCCTAAAAAGTATATAAATACAACAATGTCAAATTGGGTCTTCACAAGAGAAGGGGCTAATAATATAAATAAACGTTTGACACTTTTGCCGTCCCAAGAGCAGTAATAACCGAAGCGAAGTGAAATCGTTTCAATCAGGAAAGGAAACAGCAATCGCCTCTAGTAAGCTCCCTAAGAGAGTATTGCCTCTATTACACACGCACACATACTTACGTATGCACTTAACCTGCATATACATTTATATATTTAGTTTATATAATATATTAATTTATGTATGTGTACATACACATACTATTAGTATATATCACTTTATCTACATGTACCACTCTCTTTCCCTCTTTATACCCCATTACTTCTTTCTCCCTCCCTCCCTCTTTCCAGTGCCATTATAATCTATTTTTCATTGTTCTTTTTCTCTCTTTTTCTCGATCACCATCTTCTTAATTCTCATACTTTATTTATATTTATCTATCTTCTCTTCGTTATTGTTTCATCCCTTCCTTCCACCTCCTTCATTTCGCAGTCTCTTTATTTCTCTCTCTTTCCTTCTCCATCCCCCTATTGCTTTTACTCTTCTTCCCCCTTTCTTTTCTATTCTAAACCTCTCTTTCTTCTCCTCATTCAGTCTAGCTGTCTCTTTCTTTCTTTCCAACCTCAGTCTGAGTCCTTCTCTTTCTTTTCTTTCTCTTTCCTCAGTCTCTACCTTTCTCTACTCTATCTCCCTCTCCGTTTTCTCCTCTCTCAGGCAGTCTTTCTTTTTCTTTTCCTCTCCTCAGTGTCTATTTCTTTCTTTCTCTTCTTTCAGTCTATAGTTTTCTCTGCCTCCCTTCGTCTCTTGCCTCTTCTTTCTTCTTCTCTCTCCGTATATCCCCTCTTCTTTCCTCAGTTCATATATTTCTTTCTGTCCTTCTTCCACCCTACCTCGTTTCTCTACCCAACTTTATTTGCTTTTCTCCCTCCAAACTAAAACCTGTTTATTCCTAACCTCCTTCTTTTTCTTCAGTTGATATTTCGGCGCCAAAATCCGTATTAACCCTATAACTTTCTCCTCCACACACCAACAAACAGTTATAACCTGCATTAAATTTACACTTCTATCTTTGTCTCATTAAATCTCCACAAATAATGTTTAGCTTTTATTTGCAACTGAATAAAATATTTGTAAACGTATTTAATGCTTTGTTTTCCCCTTGTGGTTTTTATTTAATTTTATTGTATCAAGAATTCTCAAGTTTTATCTAGAAAAGGAAAAACAAATTGAAAGACTAAAATACAGTTGTTAGTTACATGGGGAGAAATTTTGCTATTTCAGATATGTTCAACAATTGTTAATTTGGTTTAGAAAAACATTTTTCAGATTTAATATTAGTAAGTCAAAGCTCTTCCGTGTAAACTAAACTTAAATACAATCCAACATTAGTTAATTTTAAAAGAAAAATGCCATTTTGTCCCTGAACCAACTCTTGGTGTTTCGGGTACTTTAAGAAATAACGGACTGCTGGCGTTAATTCTAACATCTCTGTCCTACAAACGTGTAGTTTTTTCCGGAAAGATTGTTTTTCTCAATCATACGAGTAAATAAAAAAAAAATCGAATGCCATTTTCGACCTTGTAAGCAAAATGTAGGAGCAAGGAACTTAGAAATTTGTGAAAGTGGGTGGGCTCCTTTCGCGTGGATCCTGAAGAATGTCTTGGCAGAAACGTTATAACATCGGACAAACTGCTTTGTGGTATTTAGTTACGGCCCTTTACGCTCCGAGTTCAAATCTCGCCGAAGTCACCTTTGCTTTCCATCCTTTACGGGTCGATAAACAGAAGAACCAGCCAATTGCTGATGTTTAATTTTTTTACAAAACATCCTAAATGTGAATATAATTAATAACAAGAGACTAGTCTCTCTCTACATAAGATTTATTTGCGCTTAAACACGAGAACACAAATTTATATAAAACGGAAGAGACCGTGAGGTTGTGGCAGTCATGCCTTTCTAGTGGCTATTAGGGAACTTTCAAGCGGGGGTGGGTAAGGACTGTAATTAACTGGAACTTTATAGACGGTGTAAAGGGAACAATTTCACCGCTGCTTAGGTGTCTGTCTGTGTGTCCTACTTTATCTGCCCACGTATGTTTTCGAATGTGTTCAAAATAATAAGCGCAAACGTTACGGTTTTCCAAAGTTAGGTTGAGACAGAAAGAAAGAGAGAGAGAAAGAGCGCGCAAGGGGACGGTTAGAGAGAAAATCAGAACTGAATCTGTCCCGAGCAAGGAATAGAAGAAGAGCCTTGAGGTGGGGGGGCAGAGACTATCATCCACCCCGGGTGGAGATGAGAGAGCGCGCACGAGAAAGAGAAAGAGAGAGAGAGACTAACTATGATGAATGTAAACGGACAGACTGCGACATTGGTATGAAACAGCGGAGATAAGGTAAGAGATCGGAAGAGACAAGACTTATTATATTTACACACATCGCACCATGCACCACCACCATCAACAACAACAGCATCATCATCTTTACATGAGCCAACAAGGGGGGGAGCTGTATGCAGTTGCTCGATTTACGAGAAACAGTAGCCAAATTCTCTCGAAAAATCATACCCCACAGTCTTAAATATAAGAAGGACACATTGGCCAATGCAGTCCTAGACGGGATGGCCATGGTTGTTACACCTTTAATTATAAGGTCTGCTCAATTAGGCCTCATCTTGCACAACAACACACCTACATATTGTCTATTGTTGATCTAAGATAGAGATCACGGGTTCACACATTAAACTTGACTGTCATCTGTTGTCTATATGATTACTACTACTACTACCACTATGATTGATGTTTCATGTTCTTATTGATAACATTATTATTACTACTACTACTCTAATTACTATTAGCAAGCCTGTACCTAATGACTCCGTTTGCTAGAAACAGCAACTAAATCTCTTAGTCTTCCTAAAACAAAAAAAAAGGAAATAATATTATAATGTGATCCTACTTAGACTGTCAGGAGGGGGGCATAAAAAAGGCGGGATGGTCAAAGCGAAACGATTATGATCACTGTAGGTTGACGCGATCACAGTTAACCTAGGGCTAAACAATAGCAACAATTAACCCTGTAGTCCTTCACGCCTCTTCTAGTTCAAGTTTATCGTCATTATATACACCATGTATGTGTATTATATATATACTCACACATTATACTCGTATACTACATGACATGTGTCTGTTCAATGGAAGATCTTATAATTCCCCCCCTCCGCCCCGTATCCATTATTGATGATATTTTGATTACTTCCTTCCTTCCTCACTACATACATAAGATCCAAAAAGGGACGCATTACGTGGTTGCGAGACCTGTTAGAAATAACACCCAAATACTCCCTCAAATCACGCTGTCTTTAGTAAAAAGAAAAAAAAAAATTTTTAACGAGTAGACGCGTTAGATTAATGTAAAAATCTTAGATACTCGTTTTCCCTCCCAAAAGATGGGATGGCCACGGTTACAGCTGGAATGCATTTTTAATCATAGGTCTATTTGATCCAAGATGACTTCGGAGTTGAAGAACAGCAACATCCTTCCATCCATACGCAGAGGCAACAATTTGTTCACCCTTCACCCACTTGACAGATTTTTTCCATGTTTTCTATTATAATTTCCACTTTGTAATCTAATTGTAAATAATGTTTGTTATATATTACGCTTCATCTTCCAAGTCCCCCTGCTTAAATAAGGAAGAATAATAATAATAATAATAATAATAATTATTATTATTATTATTATTATAGAGCTGGCAGAATGGTTAAGCGCGTCGTACAAAATGCTTAGTTGTATTTCTTTTGCCTTTCTTCCTCTCGGGGTCGACAAGTTCAGTACCAGTTGAACACTGGAGTCGATGCATTCGATTAACCCATCCACGCCTTACAGACTGCTGGCCTTGTGCCAAAAAATTAAAAAGAATTATTATTATTATTATTATTAGTGTGACCTTCATAAAAGCATGGACGTTAAAACGATCTCGACTCTTTAGAAATCTGAAGGCCTCGTGTCTATAATCTACACGATCGTCATTATGACTTTGTATATGTGTATATATATATATATGTTTGTGTATATATATATATGTTTGTGTGTGAGTGTGGAAAGGAACGAATCGTTGCGGGTGGGGGTATGCAGAGACATGAAGACGAATGGGAAGAAGAAAAAGGCGGAAAATTGTCAATTAGAGAACCTGCTGTGTGTGTGTGTGGCTCTGCTTTCTTGCTGATCTAACACATTCCTTCACCTCTTCCTCTCATAGCACATACACATACTGACACTCACACACACACACACACACACACATACACGCATGCACCACACATATATACGCATACAAGCGCGCCTATTAATGAATTGATGTAGGTAAATGTTTTAATAAGACTTGTAGTTAACCACACATAAACATACGCGCACACGCACACACACTTATATACGTTTAATGCTAACTCAGCCCTGATTGTGTTCATCTACGATCGAAGGCGTTCCAGCCATGATCATCCTGTTTTTTTTATCTTATTTATTTATTTTTGTATATCAACGAATATGGTTGTCCATGGACCCTTTCTTTTTATGATGATAGGATGCATGTGAAATAAATCGGTTGCTATTTCTAACAGGTCGGTCGACCACATTGAGCCTCCCTGATTGGCTCGAACGCATACACACACACATACATATACACACACACGCACACACACATATATATAAGAGGTGGTAGGGTGGAACCATTAATAAAGCTTGTGTTTCTGAATGTCTTGTAAATAAATATTTGCAGGCTCTTTGAGGTCACTTGTGTCACGTGTGGGATTTGTACGTTTCTGTGTAAATCTTTTTTGTATCTATGAATGTGCCTGCCTATAAGACTTTCTCTATCGATCTGTCTGTATGTCTATTTATCGATCTCTTATGTCTCCTTGCGTCAATTTGTATCTCAGTACATCTGTCTGTCTTCGTACACACTCCTATACATCCACCTCTTTTCTATTTCTCCTCCATCCTTGTATATATATATGTGTGTGCGTATATATATATATATATATATATATGCATGCATGTATGTATGAAATAATGTTTTTCCTTCTACTCCTATACTCATTGTATAAGTAATTTCATTCCATAAACGCGGGCATGCGCGTGTGACTATCAACGTCGGCTGTAGCATGGCCCGGTACAGTCGTAGCACAGTTCAACTATAAACGGAGCTCAGCCGCCCGTCTGTAGCTTAACTCAACAGTTTGAGTTTGCCTCCAGTAACGCTAGCTTAACCTTTCCCACATGTTCAACATGGATCACATGTTGTAAGCCACCTGAGGTTGATCCTACCTTTCGTTATTGTCATCATTTAACGTCCTCTTTCCCCATGCCTGCATGGGTCAGACGGAACTTGTTGAGGCAGATTTTCTACAGCTGGATGCTCTTCCTGTTGCTAACCCTCAGACATGTTTCCCACAAGACTGAAAATGAAACACATCACTTGTATGATGATGATGATGATGATGATGATGATGATGATGCTCATTTCCAGTAATGACATATTGTCAAGACTAGTTGTAAACACACACACACACATACACACACATGTATTTACATATATGATGGGCTTCTTTCAGCTGTGTGAAGGCACATGGCTAAGTGGTTGGGATAGTTGGCTCATGATTGTAACGTTCTGAGTTCAATTCCCAGCAGCACATTGTATCCTTGAGCAAGATGTTTTATTCCTTGTGGCTCCAGTCCCACTCAGTTGGCAAAAATGAGTTGTGCTTGTATTTCAGAGGACCAGCCATGTCACACTCTGTGTCACACTGAATCTCCCTCAACTCCCATCATTGTAACTGACAAAATGCCAGTTTTTTTTCTTTCAGCTTGGTTTGGCCGAGGCCTCTAGTAGAAGACACCTGCCAGAGGTGCCCACAGTGGATCTGAACCCAAGACCACATTGTTAGGAGGCAAGCTCCTTAACCACATGGCCAGGGTTGTATCTTTCTTATTTCAAGTTGGAGAGGTTTAAGAAGTCAAATGTGATAGAACGAAGCATAACAGGATAGAATCGAGGGTTTGCTAAACACGATGATTGTGATCACACAGCCCATCTGTGATCTATGTGTACAAAATTCCATGCAGTACAAATCTTCCTCACAGATTCAATTCTGTTCTATATATCGTAATGAGAGTATATCCTGTTATAAATTTGAGTGATGTTTCTCTGTCCGATACGTTTTTATGTTCATTAACTCCTAGATTGCCAGTGCAAGGACAATGAAACCCAAACCAGTAACTCCCCTAATCCTAGGGAATGTCCCAAAGGAGTATATTTTTTTAAGGGCTGCCTAATTGGGGCGCAACACAGAGCATCTCAATAGAAATATGGTAACAAAAGGATTAAAATATATAATAGAGAAACAATTCTTAACCCTTTTGATACCAACCTGGCTGAAACCAGTTCTGTCTCTGTGGTACAAATGTCTTGTTTTCATAAGTTTTGAATTAAAATCTTCCACCAAACCTTAGTCAGAATTTATGTTCCTAACACTAGCTGATATGATAACTAAATTATTTTACTAAATTCTTTGTTATATTTAAAGTAATTGAAAGAAACACAGAGCATCTCAACAGAAATACGGTAACGAAAGGGTTAAACCTTTAGCATTTAGAATATTATGTCAAACACTAGGCTTATTTGTTCATGTTGCTTTGAATTAATTGTTCATTATCTTGTAGCTTTGAGAAATTGATGTGATTGTTTATTTTCAGAATGACATTGTTGAGTAAGTGTGAGAGGCCAGATCTGGCCACTTTGACCATAAAACAGATTGAATATTTGGGGCCTTATATGGCTGGATTAAATGCTAAAGGGTTAAGGTGATCCATGCAGTCAGTGTTTGTACCCAAAACAGACTGGTGCATGTGGTAAGCATGTTTATGAGAGATTGAGTCATGAATTAGTAACTCGACAGCAACATGTGTGAATGAGAAAAAGGGTTAAACTGCTCCATGTATTCATGTATTCCACTACATTTGGATATGGAAGAGAAAGAGTTGAAATGGCTTATATACTACATGTATGTATAAAAGGAAGTTAGTTATCCACATACTAAACATGTGTATATATGAGAGACAGGCAGAGAGGGAGAGAGATTGTGATAGAGATATGACTTGATCCATGTACTACATGTGGGTATAAGAGAGAAATAGCTTGAGCAATTTACTACATGTGTAGACACAGTGTAAGTCATGTGATCTATGTAGATGTGTCAGGAGGTTAAACTCAGTGTCACATCCATTATTCACATCTCGTCCATCTCTGCAAAACATCAGCCCTTGCTAAAGCCCTCAGCGTTCAGGTTCCTCCCCCAAATGTGATGTCCTTTCATTGACATTGCTTTGAATTAATCATGCGTTAACTTGCAGCTTTGAGGTTTTGATGATGTGGTTGTTTATTTTTAGAATCACATTGCAGGGCAGGTGTGAGAGGCTGAATCTGCCCATCGTGGACATAAAACAATAGAATACTTAGGCCAGATATGGCCTCTTTAGACACTAAAGGGTTAATGGCCAAAGTTGAGCTATATTGGGTCTGTTTAGTATTGAAATGGGGCCCAACATATTTTCCTTTAATTTTGGTGGTGGCAGGGGTGATGCCCACAGTGTGGCTGGAACCAGTACAACAGTAGTTACAAATCTACCAGACTATAACTGTACATGTCTAAAATCGTGTGTGTGTATGAGAGAGAGAGAGAGAGAAACTCTGTGTGAGAGAGAGAGAGAGAGAGAAACTCTGTTTGTGTGTGAGAGAGAGAGAGAGAGAGAGGAGAGACTGTATGTGTGTGTGTATTGCATGTGTTGTTTTGCTCCAGATCTGCCACAATTAAATAGATCTATGGTAAAGGACATTCCTGTCATGACCATCCAATCTTTTATTTCAGATACTATCTATCTTGAAGCATATTAAGCTAATGTGTTCTTCCTTTCTTTAACACAGTAGAGTGTGATGATTTGAGGGAGATTTGGTTACTATATCTATCAATTTGAACCATGGCGTTGAGGTCCTATCCTTTTGCACATGTGTGTGTGGGGGGGATGTTATGTGTGTTGGCAACTTCTCTGTAAAACATTCATGACAATTTGATCTAATGCTAAACCTTTTCTTGGGGTTAGAGGGGTCAGTTTTACAGGGGTCAGTAAGTCAGCCACTGTGTATCACTACGATGAGTTTTATTATTGAGATAAAGTGGCCAAGTCAGATCAGGTATTGTAATACTCAGGATGTGAGTTCAATCCTACAGCTAGTGTTTTGCTGTTTCTGCACAGAACATTATATTCTATGTCACTGCAGTTTATGTAACTATCTGGGGGAATGGGTAATACCAGTGCTATCTTAAGGCATGGACTTACGGGGTAGTTGTTTGTGGGTTTCATAGGATTAGGGGCCTGATGCTAATCTCTGTATGCTGTGGTTGTGTATTCTGTTAAGATGACCCTGATAGGTAACAGATTGTCTGGTATAGCTTGGTGTGCTATCCAGGTGAAGATTTTTATCTTGTATCCACTTTGCCCCATAAAACTAGATCTGAGCATTGAGTCCTTAACTGCTCTTTGTAGCTTAGGAGGTATTGAAATGTGAAAAAGATGAAAATAAAATTGAGCAGTGATAAGATTTGAACTCAGAGCCTTGACTGGGAAGGCTACTGTTTGACACTCTACCATTTCTGCTAACTCACTGAGATAATTGAAAGATCTAATATTGATTTCTTTCAACATTGGTACAGAGCAACATATTGTAGGTGTATCATCTACTAAATCAATTCCATTGTATATATATATTTTTTTTTTTTTTCACAGTTGGGGAACAATAATATTGCTGGTTACTGGTATACTGCATTAAGAGTAATAATGGAGTGTCTGTAACTTAGTGCAGAGTTAATATCATAGAGGACTTTGTTAAAAAAAACACTAGTTTTACAATGTTTGCATACATCCTTCACTGATTAACTTCAGAGAAAGATTTATATATATATATATGCAAAATCTCCATTATTACTCTCGCAATTACATCTATATATATATATATCATCTCCACTTTGAAAACATAAGGACACAGGAAGTGTGTCAAGTCCAACAGGAAACGGTGTTTCCTAGGGCTAAATAACAGTAGCATTCTTCCCTTCTATGGGACTGTCACATTAAGTTGACAACATGCTATCACTTTATCATCATCATTGTTTAGCGTCAGCTTTCCATGCTGGCATGGGTCAGACGGTTTGAATGAAACTGGTAAGCCAGAAAGCTGCAGCAAGTTCCAGTCTGATTTGGCATGACTTCTATGACTGGATACCCTTTCTAATGCCAAGTGCATTGTGGTTGCCAAGAAGACCTGCTCACCACAACAGAATTGATATCCTAAAACCAAGGTGCCACGTAAAGTGCATTGGTGTGGGTGCTGGTATCACATAAAACGCACCCAGTACATTTTATAAATGTGGTTGGCGTTAGGAAGGGCATCAAGCTATAGAAACCAAGCGAAAACCAACGTTGGAACCTGGTGCGACCCCCAGCCTTGCCGGTTACTGTCAAACCGTCAGTAAAACAGACGTTGAATGTTGACGACGTTGCTGTTACAGATCCAAGTGTCTTCAACTATGGCTCCAGACTGACCAAATCCTTGTGAGTGGATGTTGTAGATGGAAACTGAAAGAAGCCCATCATATATGTATGTGTTTCTATGTATGTATGACTTTCTATATCCTTGTCTTTGATATCACATGATAGTTATAAAATGATTTGTCGTTGTCATACATCAGTGTCGTTCGTTTTCAATATTCTGCAAAACTATGTCTGACCATCGGAAAATATTACCTCGCCTGGAAATAAGCGAGGCTTGGCAACAGAAAATCTGCCTCAACAAAATCCGTCCAACACAGGCGTGGAAATTGGACATTAATACGCCGATATGTATGCATAATTATGCACACATATAAATGAATTGGCCCAAGGACACTGTGAACAAAGCCCCACCCCTTTCTAGGTTGGTAATAAACTCGAGGCAAGGGCGTTCAGCTGGAAAGACTTCTCTAATTGAAATTGCTGATTTTGTCCACGGCTGTTCACCCCTCTAGGAGGGGCAGTAACTCTGTTTAAAATTTGATGGAGTAGTCAACCTCTCTAATATCTGGAGTATTCGAAAGAGATGAACTCCACAAATCGTTTCAGGGGTCACCCTCGTAAGAGGTCAGTGGGTCCAAAAATGAACTGATGCTCGTCTTTTTAGTGATTTGCTTTCCTTCACTACATTGGCAGAACTTACAAATGAGATGTGCACTTTGCACGCTGTATCGCAAGTTACCCCCCCCCCCCCATCTAAGAGAGAGATGTTATTTCAAATATAAATAGAGGGAGACGTTTTCATTCTCTTCTCATAACTTCTCTTGCGCAAGTAACATTGAAAAACTCACCCAGTCTGCATTTTTGTAAGGCATTCTTGACAAAAGTGTTACCTGGTTTCTTTGGTGTGCAAGATGATACAGACAGTAAATGGAAAAAACAGGTATAAATGATAAGAATGATTATGGTATACAATGGGCTTCCATAAATTTTTGCTCGAATTCCATTTCCTAAATGTTGCTCAACCAGATGTTGTGGTAACAAGCATTTATACTTGGATTGACTTCCTGTTATTGACTCCCAAGGAAGGTGAAAAGCAAAGTTGATCTTGCCAAATTTTGAACTCAGACCATGAAGTATCATAACTAAATAATCGATGGGCATTTTTTTTTTTCTGATATTCTAGGTTCAATCTCTTTGGAGGGAACCTGTGGAAGAAGTAGACGCAGGAAGACATGGGAAAAGGTGGTGAAGCATGATCTTTGAATGTTGGGCCTCATGGAGGCGATGACAAACGACCAAGATCTTTGGTGGTATGCTGTGCTTGAGAAGACTCATCAAACCCTGTGAAATCGTAGTTGTGGACAATGCCAGTGGCACATAAAGGCACCCGTGCCGCTGACATATAAGAATATCTGTGCAAGTGACACATAAAAGATCTTGTGCCGGTGACACATAAAACGCACCTCTGTTAGTGGCACGTAAAGGCACCCGTGCTGGTGGCACATAAAAGCACCCGTGCCAGTGGCACATGGGAGCACCCATGCTCGTGGCACATAAAAAGCACACCCGTTACACTCTTGACACGGTTGGTGTTAGGAAAGGCATCTGGCCATAGAGTCGATGCCAAATTAGACAGGAACTCGATGCAGCCCTCTGGCTTACCAGTTCCACTCAAACTGTCTGACCCATGCCAGCATGGGAAGCAGATGCTAAATGATGATGGTTCTGCCAGCCATGACCCTCATTACTGATCCAGTATTAGCTCCATTTCTCCCATTTCAAATCCAGAAAATAAATGATCAGAGAAACAAGTGTTTTTTTTATATTTCCACAAAACCGTATAAGGAAGGACTAAAATTGATTTAAATAATAAAATAAGTCTCCCCAGTATATGACAGGTGCTAATTCCATCGATTTCAGTAGGAATGAAAGCCAGAGTTAAGTTCAACATGTAAAGGGACATAACTAAAGAGAAATTCTCATTTTTCCCAGCGTTTTACCAAATCTTTGTTGTCCACCATCTTGTCTTTTAAACTTTTTCATTAGGAAAAGTTTACTGCTTATTTAATGTTTGTTTTATGTTTCTTTCTATTTTTAGGGCAGTTCCCTAAAGTCCCTCTGCCCCCCTACTTACATCCCTCGATGGTCCAATTGCTCTCACAATTATTGTGTACTGCCTAACAACTCAATTTACAAGGTACGTATTTAAAACAAACATCATCAACGCCAACAGTGGTTCTTTTAATTTACTTTCAGTGAAATTCCCTGGAGACAAGGAGTTGTCCCTGTCACTGATGGAAAGGAATTTATTCACAGACAAATCTTGGCTTTCATATTTGCACGGAACCTGGTGATCCGGGTGCTAAGCTGAGCAGTGGATGAGATCCACTGCTCAGGAACAGAATCTGAATGAATAGACTTGCACACAATTTCCGTTGACCAATTTTCAACCACAAGGCACTGGTCAGCCTGAAGTCACCAGAATGCTGTGCAATGGGATTTAACAATATATGAGTATGCTAAGTGCTGGTGCCTTGATAAAATGTAGGCAGTTCTTTCTGTAATGGGGTTTATGATAGAAAGGGCATTCAACTGAAAGAACCTTGTCAAAAAATGGAATGACCTGGTGAGGCATGAACACCACAAGTTGCATTGTCAAGATGCACCATGTAAGAGAACAGTAATTCCACAGTTAGACATTATTATTGTAGTAAAGATTGTTTGCCAACATAACATGGCAGTCTGGTTTAGGACGAATGTTGCTGTAATTTAGCCTCAGGAGACATCGTCTCCAGCTAGCTATATGACACGATCTGTGTCCTTATTCCCTTGTTTTCATCTTTTAATTAATCTTGCTCGTCTACATGAGCAGAAATTAACTTACAACAGTGTGTGTGTGTCTGTCTGTCTGTCTACTTGTCTTGACATTGTGTAAACAAATATTACCAGACAAGCAACGACCTCTGTTACCAATGCTTTGTGAGTGCATCCTGCTCGAATGGTGCTTTTTATGTGCCACCAGCATGGGAGCCAGTCCGCGGCCCTGGCAAGAGGACTGAGGCCTTGATGGGGATGCTGGGGTTGGAGGAATCAGTGGAATGGCTGGCAAGGGCAAATGGAATTAAAATCTTCCACCAAACTTTAATCACAGTTTATATTCCTAACACTAGCTTGATGATAACCAAGTTATTTTACTAAATTCTTTGTTATATTTAAAATTAATTGAAAGAAACAAAGAGCATCTCAACAGAAATTCAGGATTAAATTCAAACCTGTTTGTAAATATGTATTACATTTGACAGAGAATCTTGAATGCCAATGGGGGTTAATTTTCCTTTTAATTTCTTCTCTTTATTACTGTTATTATTAATTATTATTCTTTTCTCCCGATGAATGTCTCATCTTTGGTGAAGAATCTTTTCTAAAACTCTTCTTTCTCTTTTCTCTCTTCGCAGCAGTGTACAGCTGTAGTTCCACCATGGAGAGATACAGCAGCGACAAAAGCAGCCATTCCGATATGTCTGGCAAACAATTCTCTCACCGACACCTACAGCAGGCTAGAATGTCTCATATGAACAAAAAGCACGGCAACAGCGAAATAGCTGTGAAGCAGTTCGCTCCTCACCGACACGCCGCTTACCAAACGGCTTTATTCCCTGTTACCATGCCTATGCCCCACATGACTCTCATTCCAGCCCATACTGAAGCTCTGTCGGGTAAACACTTCTCTCACCTCCAGCATCATCATCAACAACAACAGCAACAGCAGCAAGTGTCCATGGCATCGATTGTTGACAAATCCCCCATACACAGTGACATTGTTAACAAGCATTTTTCCCCTCACAGCCATAATAGCTTGCAACAACAACAGCAGCCTCCCCTTCCTCCTCCTCTGCCTCCTCCCTCTCTAACGCCAACACAGGTCAGGATGTCACACATTATTGAGAAATCAATGCACCATTCAGAGATCTCTGGCAAGCAATATTCCCACAGCCTACAACTACAACAACAGCAACAGCAACAGCAACAACACTCTCTGTCCCATTTGCCTGAAAAGTCCAGCCATTCCCAATTATCTGGCAAACAATATTCTCATTCACACAGCCTACACCATCAACAACAACAACAACAACAGCGGATGTCTCGTATAGCGGAGAAGTCGAGCCACAGTGAGATGTCTGGCAAACAATATTCGCACTCCCAGAGCATGCATTCTCAAAGAATGTCTGACATCCTTGAGAAATTGAACCCTGGCGGTGAGATCAGCAGTAAACAGTACGTCCATTCACCAGACATATCAGCTGGCCATCGACTGCCACATGTCAGTGAAAAGTCCAGCTCAGGGCACCGTGAAGACTTGACAAGTAAGTACTCCCAGTCTCACACAGGCATCCAATCCGACAGAATGTCGCTGCTGTCTTCGGACAAAACTGGGGTGAGTGGTGGCAGCAGTAGCAGTCCGACAGGCAAATCGCAGTTCAACCCGACCCACATGCACAGTTCAATGGTGTCCCCACCCCATCAACAGATAACTCATCTCTCCGACACTATGTTCCCCAACAACATCTACACTAGTCAATATTCACAGCCGTGTTACCTGCCTGTTTCTACACCACCTACTGCCACCACTCCCACTTCAGCTTCCACACCTGATCGGATATTGTCCCCAACCGCACCTGTTATAAGCTCAGGTATAACTTCCAAGCAACAGCAACAACAACAACAACAACAACAACAAGTATCTGCTGAGAAATCATACAGCAGTAACAATCATGAAAAGTCACTTTCGTATCAAAATGACATCGGCCACAAGCAGTATAGTATTGGCAAGTCGTTACCCACATCAACCAGTCAGCAACAACAACAACAACAACAGCCACAACAACAACAGCAACAACAACAACAACCACACTATCATCAAAAGGAGAAAATCAAGGAGAAGCAGCTGTTCTGTGATTACTGTGGTAAGAAATTTCCTGAGGAGGACATGATGCAAGCGCATCGTCTGACTCATGTCGGAGGTAAAGCTTTCCACTGTGACATTTGTTTCAAGCAATTTTCGCGCAGAGATACCATGCAACGACACCGGAAGAACCACATGGAGTCTAATCCGAGTGTCGACTCAACTGGAACCAGCGATAACGTCTCAATGAATAACTCTGATCATGGACCGACGATGATGTCACACAGCATGTCAACAATGTCTAGCTCCCTCTCCCCCAACCAGTCCTCTATGGCAGGTACCGTCCCTTATGTTAGCGCTCCACCAGTCCCTCCTACCGGCACCATGAACTATCTACCATCTATACCCAAAACACCAAAACCGAGAGCTCCAAGGAGTTCAAGACCTGACGACAAGACCTACCAATGTGATATTTGTTTGAAACAGTTTGCCCAACGTTATTATCTACAGATCCATCGGAGGACCCACACTGGTGAAAAACCATATCAGTGTGACTTTTGTATTCAGAAGTTTTCTCGCAGGGACACATTACAGATCCACCGAAGAACTCATACTGGAGAGAAACCGTACCAGTGTGAGATCTGTCTTCGACTGTTTGCTCAAAGTGATAAACTACGAGCCCACAAGAAGTCGCACGTCTTGAAGAAAAAATACCAGTGTGAATTCTGTCTGAAGCAGTTTGCTCAGCGCTATTACCTGCAGATCCATCGGAGAATTCACACAGGGGAGAAGCTACTACAGTGCGATGTTTGTTTTAAACCTTTTGCTCAGAAACATTACCTAGAAATTCACAAGCGAACTCACACGGGGGAGAAACCATTTCAATGTGATTTCTGCATTCAAAAATTTGCACGGAAAACCACACTACAAATCCATCGAAGAACACATACTGGAGAACGTCCGTACCAATGTGAAGTCTGTTCGAAAGATTTTGCTCAAAAATACAAGCTTCAGATTCATATGAGGACGCACAGCCCAAAAAAACGGCACCATTGCGAGATCTGTCTCAAACAGTTTGCTCAGAGTCACTATTTGCACATTCACAGAAGGACACATACTGGAGAGAAACCATTTGAGTGTGAAGCTTGCGGCAAACGATTCTCACAACGCAATTCGCTGCAGGTTCATCGACGGACGCACACAGGGGAGAAACCCTATCAGTGCGACACATGTTTCAAACAGTTTGCTCAGAGACAATATTTACAGATACATAAAAGAACACACACAGGAGAGAAACCATTCCAGTGTGATTTCTGTATTCAAAAATTTGCCCGCAAGACCACGTTACAGATACACCGCAGGACTCACACGGGTGAAAAGCCATACCACTGTGAAATTTGTCTGAAGAAATTCGCTCAGAGATACAAGCTCCAAATCCACAAACGCACACATATGCCTAAAAAACGTTACCACTGCGATGTTTGTCTGAAGCCGTTTGCTCAGAATCACTATCTTCAAGTGCATCGCAGGACACACACGGGAGAGAAGCCATTCCAGTGTGACATTTGTCTGAAGCAGTTTGCTCAAAGGAACTCCTTGAGGCTGCACCACCGGACACACACTGGGGAGAAACCGTTCGAATGTGACATTTGTTTCAAGCCGTTTGCACAACGACATTACTTACAGCTGCATCGAAGAACTCACACAGGAGAGAAACCTTATACATGTGAGTTATGTACAAAACAGTTTGCTCGAAGGGACACTTTGAAACGGCACAAGAAACTGCACAATGGCCATCATATTGGAGGTAAAAAGATGCATTTTGGAGAGCAAAAGTCTGCAGCCAATTCTGGTAATAAGACAATTGAAGAGTTTCCACCGATGAGTGATTATCTGTGGCAGCTATAGGCTGTATTTCATGTAACATAGCCACATGTAGGCTGTATAGTATGTTGCACATGGCCACATGGGGGCTGTTTAGTATGTAACATAGCCACATGTTCACTATTTAATGGTAAACTCATTGTATGTGTGTGTGTGTGTGAACATGCATACATATGTATATATATATATATATGCATATGGGTATGTGTATGTCTGCGTGTATATACTGTCTATATGTGTGTGTATGTGTAAACATGCAAGTGTATGTCTGTATATACTGTCTGTGTGTGTGTGTGTATGTATATATATACATATACACACACACATGTATACATATATTTTATATATATATATAGTCAGCTCCTGTCAAACCGTCCAACCCATGGCAGCATGGAAAGCGGACGTTAAATGATGATGATGATATTATACAAATATATATATATATATATTATATATATGTGTATCGGTGTGTGTGTGTGTGTGTAGATTTATGTAAATGTATATATGTCTCTGTGTGTGTGTGTGTGTCAGTTTATGTAAATGTATATATGTCTGTGTGTGTGAGAATATACATATATATGTATATATATGTGTGTATATATATATATATATATATATATATATGGGTGTATGTCTGGTATGTGTGTATGCATATATGTGTGAACTCTTTCTAAAATGAAATCTCACTTCATTTCCATGCAATTAAGATTGTTTCTGAAAGTTTGGAAGTTCTTTTTTTTTTTGAAATTTTCCAAGTTTTATCCCAATGGCAGGATTGATGTTACCATTTATGTAGTATTCATATATAAAACAAAAAATAAAAACTAACCTTTCAAGATTTAGCTTGGCGCTCCACTCAACTTCACTCATCATTATCATCATCATCATCATCATAGCTGAATCTCTCACACAGAAGTTTCTATGATTGTCTCTTCTTCCTCTTTTAGAGTTCTATAAAATATAGGCAATAAAAACAAAAGAAAAGAGGAAAAATATCAAATAAATATAATGGAATTTTTTTTTTAATTCAATATATGTGTCTCACCTAGGTTAAGTACTTTATCACTATCATCATCAGCATCATCACCATCATTATTGTCATCATCAGCCTTGCCATCACCTTCATTGTTTTCATCATCATCATCACCATCATCTTCGTCATAATTATTGTCTTTTTAATGTCTTTTTGTTGTTCTTTCTTTTCTGCCACTCTGAATGAAATCCCTCTCTTGTCCACTCCTTCAACATTTCTCTCGATCCAGGTCCTTCGAATCTAGTATGTTCTTTCAAACTGATAATTATCAGACGTCCCCCACCCCTTCCTCAATACCAAAAACTTATTAATCAGATCCCCACCCCCTACCCATACACACCTTCCACTTTATTAAGTATTAACCCTTTCGTTACCAACCCAGCTGAAACTGCTTCTGGCTCTGTAGTACAAATGTCTTGTTTCCATAAGTTTTGAATTAAAATCTTCCACCAAACTTTAGTCACAATTTATGTTCCTAACACTAAACTGAATGATAACTAAGTTATTTTACTAAATTCTTTGTTGTATTTAAAATTAATTGGAAGAACCACAGAGCATCTCAACAAAAATATGGTAACGAAAGGGTTAAAAAGAAGACAGAAGAGAGTTTCAACAAAAAAGGATTGAAGGACATTCCCAAGGCCTTTTTCCCAGATTCTGTGGCATATTCCCCACCCTGGAATTACTCATTTTTGCCAGCTGAGTGGACTGGAGCAACATGAAATAAAGTGTCTTGCTTAAGGAGTAAAACACACTGCTAGAAATTGAACTTGTGACTTTATGATCATGAGCTGAAAACCCCAACTGCTAAACCATGGGCCTTCACGGAAAAGAGGTTATCTCTGTATTGCTTTTTTGTTTGTGACAATGGTGGACCATCATCTGCATTGTTTGATGTCCATTTTTCCCCCCTGCTCACATGGAGTCTCGGATGGAATTTGTTGAGGCTGATTTTCTACAGCTGGATGCTATTCCTGTCACCAACCCTCACTTGTTTCCCAAGCAAGGTCATATCCCCCCCCCCCCCGTGGCCATACATGCTTTCCACAAGAAACTGGAAATGAAGGACGATGCTTGCAGGATGGTATTGCTTGTTTACAGCTGTCACATGGCGTCAAAGCCAAGAAACACTAATACTCACACAGCCATATGCATGTATACATACATGCACATCCATATCACTTACACACACACATATATAAATATATAAAGTAAAAAAGAAAATGGAGATAAAATTGATAATTGATAAACATCAATTATCATTTATTGATCATAAAAAAGACAATATCTCATCTGACGGCTGTTTCTGTTGATGCTATTCAAAGTACTATCAGGCCTAATTGATATATAGACATACGTGCACACGTATATATATGATGGACATCTTCACGTTTTTGTCTACCAAATCCACTCTAACTACCACAGAGGTCACACTAAATGTCTGACTATGAGAGTGAGGTCAGCTGTTACAGAGGTCAAACCGACATCATTAATGCCTGTCTTCCATGCTGGCATGGGTTGTACAGTTTGAAAGGATCTTAAGACCAAGGGAGCTGTGTCAAACTCCACTGTCTGCTTTGGCAGGATTTCTACAACTGGGTGCCATTTCCTAACACAAGCCACTTTGTAGAGTGTACTGGTTGCTTTTTACGTGACACTGGCAACCTGGAAGACATGACACGTCTAGGAGGTGGCTTTATGGTCAGTATTCAGAAGTTAGTATATGCCAGGGGGAGAGGAACAGGTGTCTTGCTGAAGAGGAAGGAGCTCATGGTGACCCTGGCTGCAAAGAGAAGAGAAATGGTGATGCTGAGGTGTTAGGGCTCACTTTCAAGGTACAAGAAGATGAGTAACGCCATGACAGTACAGAGATCACAGGGGGCACTTATGTCAGCTGGATCTAGAAGATTCTTTGAAATTCTGTTCCAAAATATGTGGCCGAACCTTATGATAATGTCTCACAGAGTTTCATTTTTGATACCAACCCACCTGAAACCACTTTTGGTGCCATGATACAAACTTCCTGTTTTAAAGTGATTTGAACAAAACACTTTCATGTTAATTTATGTTCCAAACAACAGTTTCTTAATGACAATTATTTTTGTAAATTAATCATTATTCTTAAACTGAATCAAGAGACGAAGGCCGTGTGTATTTCAGCAGAAAAGAAGAGTGATCCTATTGAAAGTTTGCAGAAGAGGAAGAAATGATGTGGGCCGGAACTCATGGAGATGTGTGCAACCCATTTTAAGATGGAAGAACAAAATTGAAATTGTGCTAATGATGGAATAGATGTCATTAGAGATTTTAGGATAGAGCCAGGAAGGATACAACTTAAAGTAGATGTGATTGTTAAATAGTGAGGGTCATATAATGGCAAGACACCTGAGGTAGCTCTAATTGTTGATAAGTAGGTCCCAGTACATACACATGGTAGTTGTGTTGCTGTAATTGCTAACAAATAGGACCTGCTTGAGAAGACCTGGCAGGCCAAGTGAGACTGTAACCGTGGCTTATACCAGTGTAGCACAACCAACCCATTTAAGAGTACCCTTCAAAATTTGGGCAATAAACTGTGCTTGCGAAGACCTGTTGAGTTAAGTGAAGTCATTGTTGTAGCCGATGAGAGTACCACCTTATTGACACCCGTGCTGGTGGCACATAGAATGCACCATTTGAGCATGGTTGATGCCAGTGCTGCCTTACTGGTCCCGTGCTGGTGACACGTAAAATGCACCATTTGAGTACGGTTGATGCCAGTACAACCTGACTGACCCTCTTGCTGTTAGCACATAAAAAGCACCTACTACACTCGGAGTGGTTGGTGTTAGGAAGGGCATCCAGTTGTAGAAACTTTGCCTGGGGCAGCCTTCAGTCAAACCATCCAACCCATGCCAGTGGACGTTAAATGACGACTTGCAGTAGTTGTGATTGTGGTCTTGACATTAGACGGTTAACTTTGACAGTTAATGTCAATGCCACCTTAGCAAAAACCAAAGCCTTAGATGTAAAGAATATACAGTCTTTTACTATTTAAGAAGTGGTCCTGTTCAATATGTAGAAACTATGTAACTACAGCCTTATGTACTGTGTATCAAATTAAATAGGGGCACAGAAGACATGTAGCAGGGGACACATGCACAGAGAGAAAAGGGGGTTTCCATATGCAAGCATGTTCACGGGAGTAGATAAGCAGTAAGATAACCCATAGAATATATTCTAATGCCTGTGAAGGGACCTAGAAGTATGAGACAGCTTCTGTTAGGGGATTTTATTAACAATGGAGATCAGTGTTGTGGAAACATGGTACAACATAGCAGCCAGTGGAAGACATCCAGGAAGTTAATTCATCTGCCGCCGACAAAGGACAAGATGCTCTCTCGTTGAAGGGCAGATTGTATGAGGTATAATTAAAGCAACAGAAGCATTATTAAGGCCAAAAGGTAAAATTAAAAGTGGATGTTGTGTTAGAACACACAATACTGCGATGCTGAGCACGAGAGAATCTCTCATTAGTTTTGTGATGCATAGAAGACCAAAGTCCTATGGTCTGGTGGTGATTGTCTCCCACTAGTTGTACAGGGTGGCCCAAAAGTAGGTTTACTGTTATCACGTAAGCTCTCTTTTACTTGTTTCAGTCATATGACTGTGGCCATGCTGGAGCACTGCATTTAGTCAGGCAAATCAACCCCAGGACTTATTCTTCGTAAGCCTAGTACTTATTCTATCGGTCTCTTTTGCCGAACCGCTAAGTTACGGGGACAAACAAACACACACACACATAGATATATACGATGGGCTTCTTTCAGTTTCCGTCTACCAAATCCACTCACAAGGCTTTGGTTGGCCCGAGGCTATAGTAGAAGACACTTGCCCAAGGTGCCACGCAGTGGGACTGAACCTGGAACCAAATGGTTGGTAAGCAAGCTTCTTACCACACAGCCACTCCTGCACTT
>NC_068994.1:3886742-3891298 GCF_001194135.2 Octopus bimaculoides | reverse complement strand
GCACACTGCTGCACACCTAGTGATGTACGCCTGCATCTATATATTACGTTAGTTGTACTTATAGCAGCCTGGGTCCTCGTGATGGCGACGAGGTTGGCCATGCCTGTGTATGTATGTATGTGTGTGTGTGTAGAAGTCTATATGTTTATACGTGTGTATAGCAATGAGTATTTGCGATGTGTATTTTATGGTTATGTGTGTATGTGAGGATGTGTATATGTGTGTGTGTCGTTTGGGATGATTGAAGATATGTGTATGTGTGGGTCTATACGTGATGCTAGCATTGACGATGTGTGTGTGTGTTTGTATGTGTAATGGAGGTGTCGACAACGAGTGTCTTATGCTATTACTATATCGGTGTGATTGGGGTCGCTGGCTGGCTTCCCTTTCCGCCAGATGCTGAGGTTGGGAAAAGCCACCGAGATCCATATATATTTTACTTCCCTTTTATTTAAAAAATATATTGTTTCACCTTCCACTTCAGGCATCCATCACTACCGTCGGCATCACCATCATTATCACCAACATCATCACCGCTCACATCTCTCTCTCTCTCTCTCTCTCTCTCAACCCAGGATGCGGTGCTCCATCATGGCCACAGTTGAATTACTGAAATTGAGTAAAAGTATCTCCCTTCCATCTTCCCCTCTCCATCTTTCACCCAAACCTTCTTACTCCCCCTCAAACACCTTTTCTCTCTCTCTCTCTTAGTTGACTGTGACTTCGAAGTTTCGCTGAGCTGAGGCTAAATGAAAACTTAAGAATTTAATGATGGAGAAACGGAGAGAAAGAAATGGGAGAAAAAACTTCTTATCTCTAGGTCTTTGAAGAAAGACAGATATATACACCTCTATCTACACACACACATATTTGTGTGTTGAATGTGGTGTATTTTATAGCTCTATTCTCCACCATTATGTTCCCTCCTTTCTTCCATACTTATCCTCTCACCTCTCTCTCTCTCTCTCTCTCTCTCGCTTTCTTTTGCTCTATCATTTATTTTCTCTCTTTATTGCTTCTTATTCGCTCTCTCATCCTCTTCCTGTTCCTCTCTCTTTCCGTCTTCCCACACCTTTTCCTGTCTATTTCCCCTTCACTCTCCTCTTCATCCATTTCTTTTAGCCACTTTTTCTCTCTTCTCTCTTTATCTATTTACCATATTATTTCTCTTCTCTCTCTCTCTTTCTCCACACATTTCTCTATCTATTTCTCCCCGTCTCTCAGATATCTATCCTTTCTCCATCGGCAACTTCCTCTCTTTCTCTCAGTGTCAGTCTCTCTCTCTCTCTCTCTCCCCTTATATTTCATACCTTCCCCTTTCTACTTATCTCCTCGCCCTTCCTCCTCCCGATCCTTTCTACTTGTTACTCACACACACACTGTCTTTCTGTTTCCTCTTCCTTATCGTCCTCTTTGGTTTTTCTTTTACCTCTACACTCATACTTCTCCTCTCATTGTATACTTTCCTCCTACTCCTTATTTTGTGGCTTCTTTATTTGTCCCTCCTCCTCCTCGCTCAATCTATTACCTGTATCTCTTTCTCTTAATTTCACTTACTCACATATTCCCTACCCTCCCTCTCTCTCTCTCTTTATCTTCTCCTCTTCATCTCTTGTGCATTTGTCTCACACACACACACACACTCTCTCTCTCTCTCTGTTCTTTCCCGCTTATCTCTTCCTTCTATTTCTCGGTCCCTCTCTCCTACATCTATACCTATCTACTTTCTTCCCACACTCTTGTACCTCTCTATCTCTAATCATTTAGCTTTCTTTCTCGCGCGCTTGTTCGCCATGAACACACACACACACACAGAAACATACACTCGCATAACACACAGAAAAACACCGATGCACACACACACAGAAGTAAAAATATACTCACACACACACACACACACACACATAGGTATGAGAAGGCTGCGCGTCAGACACACGTCGGGAAGACGACTGACTAAAAGTGTTTGGCAAAGGGAGAAGAAGACGGGAAGCCTGGCTGACCTTCTTAAGGCTTCCTTCCGACGACTCTTTAATTGTCGACACACACACAGCCATACACACTCTATTGTTTAGCTAGAGTCTTCCTCTCTCTCTCTTTCCTTTGTCACCCCCTCCTTTCTTCGTTCTGCCTCTCTTTACTTTGCGATGTTGCTTCTGGCAGAGAAAGGAATTTCCTTAAACACACACACACACACACGCACGTTTATACTTACTCAATAAGACACTACACACACACATACACCTTTTAGTTTCTACTTGTTTCAGTCATTAGATTGCGGCCATGCGGAGCACGGCCTTGATGTTTTAGTCGAATGAATTGATCCCCAGTACTTATTCTACCGGTTTCTACCGGATGGCTGTACCCATCTTCAGTCTATTGATGATTCACTTGAAGACCAAGCAAAGAGTAGGCACCAGTACAGGAGCAAGGAGACATCCTTGTTTTGCTCCCACCTGGACATCAAAGGATTCTGAGGCTTCACCGCTCAGTGTCATTCTCTTTTGCATCCCGTCATGCGACTTCTGGACGATCAAGAGAAAAACTAGTGGATAGCCAAACTCCTGAAGCAGGTCCCACAACATAGGATGGTTGACCATGTCAAAGACACCTTTCTTACATCAAATGACGGTGTAACATGTCTCTCTGCTGTTCGTGACACATTTCAAAGAAGACCAGTTCCAAATATGTCAGAAGTGCTTCTCTCTGGTTGAAATCCATCCTGGGACTCAGCCATAACCAAGTTGACAACAGGAAATAGAAGACCTCAGAGGAGAATACATGAGAGACTCTTGCCAGCATTATCCAGAAGAGAGATTCCCCTGCTGTTGGTGAACTCTTCCTTGTGCTTGTAGATTGTGACACTTTTGGAGTGTTTTCACCTGTCAGGTATAATGTTCCCTTGCCAACAGAGGAGAAGCAAAGAGTGAAGATGGAATGTGAGGTGAGGCTCACCATTCTTGTAAATCTCACTTGGAAGCCCATTGTCATCAGGAGACTTACAAGGACCCAAAAAGGCCTTATGGACCCCAGTTAAGACTCACAGATCTAGGTGGGCCTTAACTCACTGGAGTTAATGTCTATCTAGATGGGAGATTATGTGTTGCCATTATTTCGATAACTGGAAGCTCTTCCTCATACCAACCACCCTACAAGATGTATCGGGTAGATTTTGTGACCCCAGCACTAAAATGTCACACCCTCAACAAAACACAACTAAACAGAGTGATGCCAAGGTGAACTTTACCTTTCATCCTTCCAGTGGTGACAGAAGTGGGCAAGTCAAGAGAACAAAATACCTGTAATATTCTAGGGTTAAAATTTTAATCAACAAACTACTTCCACTCATTATTCTTTCAATGCTGTGCATATACAGAAAATCAATACCAACAACAGATTAATGATCAATTCAATAAGATATATTACAATTATTTTAATATACTTTTGCATTCTTAATAATTTTAAAAATTAATTAAACCACATCAGCTGTCTGTTCTCATTAAGAAAGAAAGATATTATCTAATTAAATATAAATATATATATATTCTAAGTATGATATAATGAAATATAAACCTCTGTTGGTGTCTACTGTGTTTGAAATAAATCTATGAAATTACATTGATTTTAAGAGAAAGAGAATGGTGTTTTCTATGCCACAGAAGGTTCTGGAAATGTGATGAATAAAGAGGTTTATTTCTTGTGTTTGTTGGTTGATTTAGAATAACAAACAGGGAAGCACAATTATGGAGGTGACATCTTTGATCTTTTGCTTGTTTCAATCATTAGACTGCGGTCATGCTGGGGCACTGTTTTGAAGAATTTTTAGTCGGATGAATCAGCCCCAGTACTTGTTTTTTGGGGTTTTTGTTTTTAAGCCTGTACTTATTCTATTGGTTCTCTTTTGCTGAACCACTAAGTCGTGTGAACAGAAACACACCAACACTGGTTGTCAAACGGTGGTGGGGGACAAAGACAGGCACACACACACACAAGTGTGAGTCAGAAATAGCTGACTATAGCGGTGGCTCGACCAAAGCTTTGCGTGTGGATTTGGTAAACAGAAACTGAAAGAAGCCCATCATATATGCTTGTATACAATAATAATAATGATAATAATAATCCTTTCTACTAAAGGCAAAAGGCCTTAATTTTGGTTGATTACCTCGACCCCAGTGTTTCACTGGTACTTAGCAAGTGAAATAGAACCAGTGCTTGTGGTTATTATTGGCACAATGACCCTCCCGAGATACAATAAGATTTGCTTCACCACATGAGTTCACATTGAAAACCTCGCCAACCAAATACAAAACTGAACTATCTTATAACATTGTTTAACAACTAATTTCTACTCTTGAAGCAAATGTTTCTCCACAATCGCAAAATATTATGGATGAAGGCAACAATGGTTATATTCGACTTTGATTTTTTTTTTCTGTTTTATTCTGGTAACAGAATCAGAAATGTCCCCCCTCCACAGCTGCTGCTCCTTCTGTACAAATTCTAAAACAAATTTTGAAAGAAAATTCATTTCTTCTCCCATAAATGAATTAAATTAATAT